>NW_026110735.1:0-17500 GCF_024679095.1 Eriocheir sinensis
AATCAACCACCGTCGCCTCAAAGTCCAGGTCGGCAGTGTGGGTGGTTTTGGGTGCAGGTGATATTGTTACTGTCAGGCAGACCAAGCCTGATCTCAGGAAGGAGAAGGACAGCCTGCATCTCATCCAGGCAACCACACTGCTTCTCTGCTGCTGTTTCTTATCCGCCAGTGTTTCGACGAGTCTTGCGTAGAAGCTCTAGAGGGGTGCAGGAGCCCTGGTCCACATTCTGTATTCTTTCTTCATACGCTCTGTTTTTCTCTTGTTCATTTCTTCTGTGGGCTGCATCAAGGGTCAGGTCTCTATGGCAGTGTGCCATGGGATCAAAGATCCTTATGTCAAAATATGCCCTTTGTCCATGAGACCAAAATCCTGTGGCGCTAACATCCACTCGTGCCTCGTTTGAATCATTAGTGGTGCATCTGGCGAGGTGTTCGCCTTGCAGAGGAAGCAACATGGGCTCCACGGTCACGTCATGACAGACTTCTTTCAGCATATGAGGTGTCACGTCTCTCACTTCGTCATGTCTCATGCAGACGAAGCCTCCTGTCTTGCATGTCATGGCATGGTTTTGGTTGAAGGGTGAGCCACAGTTACATATGTTTGGGAGCCCATCCACTGGCCAGCCATACCTCAGGGCAATGGCATCTGTGAATTCTTTCTTGTTAAAGTTGAAGCCTTTTGCCCTGATAGGTAGTGTGTACTACTACTACTGCTATTACTACTACTACTACTACATAAATGATACCTCCACCCATGTTTATTTTCCCGACACATAATCATGGAGGGCTCCATAGCTTGGAGGTCATTAGCCCCAACTCTGTTCGCTAATGACTGTGGCATCCAACCATATCACTAATACTACCTGACACTAAATCACCTATCATCTATTACGTCTAGATCCCTCTTTCCTTCCCTACTCAAGTCACTCCCGACCCACCCTAATGTCACTCTCCACCACTGTGGCTTCATATTCCATATTGGAGATGTTGGTGGCTTTTGGGCCAGAGTGTCTGGTGCCCCTGAGACATAGGATGGCCGACCTGAGCAGGGAGAACGAGAGGCGACACCTCATCCAGGCGACAACGTGACTCCTTGGCTGATGCTTCTTTTCTGAGATTAGTTCATGAGGCGTCGTGAGAAGCATTGGGCCCTGGGACCCATCCCGCGGATGTGGTGAAGACGAGGGCTGAAGCTGCCCTGATCCACATGTTGGATTCTTTCACCGTATGCCCTTGTCTTCTCCTGCTCGTTCCTGTGGTGGGCGGCTTGCAGGGGCAGCTCACGGTGACAGGCAGCCATCGGGTCGAATATACTACTACTACTACTGCTACCACCACCACCACCACAACTACTAATATTACTACTACTACTACTACTACTATGACTACTACTGCTATGATTACTACTACTACTTATACTATGATTACTACTACTATGATGATGACGAAGACTACTACTACTCCTACTACTACTACTACTGCTGCTACAACTACTACTACAACTTTTTACTTCTTCTACCACTACTACAACTACTCCTTTTACTTTTTTCTACTACTAATAGAACTGCTGCTACTACTACTACTACTACAGGTTGAGAATCCTTTATCCGAAATTCTAAAATCCGACAACCTCCAAAAATAACTGGACTCAGATACATGCGACGTTAACAGAAAAGTCAGGTGTAAAGATATAGGTAGATAGATAGATAGATAGATAGATAGATAGATAGATAGATGAACAGATAGATATAGACAGATAAATAGATTGATAGAAAAATAGATATACAGAGATAGATGGATAAGTAGATAGAGATCGGGGAGGCGGTGGCTGCATGGATAGCGTGACGGCCCCGCGTTCAGGAGGACGCGAGTTCAATCCCCGACCGGTGCCACCAAGCTGGGATTTTTCATCCGCCGCCGAGTGGCTTAAAACTACCCACATGCTGTCCAGAAGACCACCTATCAACCCGGACTCTAGATTCTAGGATTAAAGATGAGCTCCGGGAGGGCAGCATGAGCCAATACAAGATGGCGCCACCATAAACACTCGCCTGCGCCAGAACGGGCTGGGCCGACCACCAGGACCCACCGGGAAGAAGCCTTGGACCGCCCATCAGGATACAACGGGAAGAAGCCTACCGGCGCAATAGGCCACGTCGTAAAAAAAAAAAAAATAAATAAATAAATAAATAAAAATAGATATAGATTGTGAATAGCAGATAGTGGGCTAAATAAACAGAGAGGTATAGATAATATTAGACCGATAGATAGATAAGTAGATAGGTAAGCACATACAGATAGATGGATAGGAAGGTTGAAATCCAGGTACGAAGGTATATATAATGTCAAACTGGAAAATAAATTAATATATCATCAAACATGTTCTATAAAAAAACTATGAAATTAAATAAATAAACAAAAATCAATAAAATATACTCACCTGCTCATTCTTACCTTAGTCATTTCTTAACGAGCCATTACAGAGGCCAACAGGTAATATGATTATGGACAGGTAAAAAGTCATGGATATAAATGAATAAATATAACAAAGAAGAAAAATGTAAACTAAGTGAAAAAGTAAAGCAGATCAAACACACACACACACACACACACACACACACACACACACACACACACACACACACCTGTCTCTTTCTCAGCCTGTGATGTTGGGTTCTGTGATTGCTCCTTCCTCCCTAACACACAAAAGGTGCATAAAACCCGTGTAGGACGAGTGTGATCATAGGCGATACAGTGAGGCTTCAGGTGCAGGACTGGCTATGTTTGGAGGGAAGTGTGTGGTTTGTGTGTGCTGCTAGAGGTGGTGGTGGGGGTAGCAGCAGTAGTAGTAGTAGTAGTAGCAGTAGTTAGTAGCAGTAGTAGTAGATGTATTGGTCAAACAAGAACTATAGTCAGTTCCACGAGAGCTGGCGGAGATTAATAATTATAATTTTTCCTTTACGGGCGGACTCGCGGACTTGGCGTCATTGCGTGAGTGACGGTCTCCGCGCCGCTCATTGGCTGTTGTTTGCTAGATCTAAGCTGCGGCAATTTCGTTTGTCATGACATAGCCTACTCTCTCTCGCTCTCTGCTACCTCTTAAAATCAACACTATTGGTACATAAATGTAGTTATTCTTATAATCGCACTTCTTTATGACTATTTATTAGTTTATCACCCACAAATATTAGTAACATACATTTCAGGAATAATGACAGGACGATGAAAGAAATGAGAAGGTTCTTGCCTTAGGCCAATGTTTACGTTATGGCTCCGTAGCATCACTACACATTATGTTAGTAGGTAAGCCAGGCCTAAAAATATACCAAGAAATCTTACAATAAATGAGTTAATTAGACTGTAGCCCAGCACTTTGTAGTAGTAAAAACTAGTAAAAAAGTCTAGCCTCAACAGTCGCTTCATTCGCTGGACATTGTCCGTTTACGTGCAGTTCTGACTTCGTTTTGTTATGAATATCGTTTCAGATTAATTTATAATAGTTCAAAAGGCACATACTTATCAATACAGATATTATTGCATTAGTTTTTATCGGTGTAATCTGTTACCTTACAACTCACAAGGGTTTTGGTAAGAATACAAAATCAATTTTATGCGCATCAAAACATGTCAAGAATAGGCCAATGAGCGCGGAGTACCATCACCCATGCAATGATACCAAGTCTGCGAGTCCACCCCTAATGGAAAATCTAAGCCAGCTCTTGTGGAACAGACTATAATAGCAGGTTGCAGATGTAGTGATTTCAATGCGCATCAAGTACCAACCTCGATAAGAATCAGACAATTAAGTTTATCTGCATCTCCCTCTCTCTCTGTCTATCTGTCTATCTATCTATCTCTTCACTGAAACACACTAAGCACATTTGGGGTGCCTGGAGGGACAAAAAAAAGTACTCTAGAACAACTTTCCCCGCATCAGATGGAGAAGGAGAGAGAGGGAGAGGGAGGGAGAGGGAGGAAAGGGTTAAATGCTTTATCAGACACTTTTCCTTACCGGCGATACACCATTTCGAAGGGCCAGCAGAGGGCACGCACTTAATGAAGTGGGTAGGGGGGGTAAGGGAGGGGAGGGTCACGGATACCTCCCATTCCTCCCTCCCACACACAGAGTCAACCATTCTCTCTCTCTCTCTCTCTCTCTCTCTCTCTCTCTCTCTCTCTCTCTCTCTCTCTCTCTCTCTCTCTCTCTCTCTTCTTCTTCTTCTTCTTCTTTTCTCTTCTTTTCTCTCTTCTACATCATTTTTCTCTTCTTTTCTTTCTTTTCGGATATATTTCTCTCCTTTTTCGTTACTCTCTCTCTCTCTCTCTCTCTCTCTCTCTCTCTCTCTCTCTCTCTCTCTCTCTCTCTCTCTCTCTCTCTCTCTCTCTCTCTCTCTCTCTTCTTCTTCTTCTTCTTTTCTCTCTTCTACATCATTTTTCTCTTCTTTTCTTTCTATTCGGATATATTTCTCTCTTTTTTCGTTACTCTCTCTCTCTCTCTCTCTCTCTCTCTCTCTCTCTCTCTCTCTCTCTCTCTCTCTCTCTCTCTCTCTCTCTCTCTCTCTCTCTCTCTCTCTCTCTCTCTCTCTCTCAAGAAGTAAATTAAAAGTGAGCCATGTGTGATTGCCTTGAATTCCCTCACACCATCCCATTACTTACCCACCCATCACCCTTATACCCATCTATACTGCCTCCCCACCCACACACCCTCTCTTCATCCTCAATGACCTTACACCCATCCACAGATACTCACACAATCACATTACATAACCCCCCAATCACAGCCTTTTCCTGCCTTCTCATCCCTCCTTAACCACTTGATCCTCAATACCTTACACCTATGCAGACCAGACACCAACATAAACATCTACACACACACACCACACATATGAATCTTTCTCTCACACCCACATCACATACACCACCAATAAACACACACACACACACACACACACACACACACACACACACACACACACTCCGACCTCACACACACACACACACACACACACACACACACATTCACCCCACCATCACCACCACACGAACGCAGGGGAGAAGTGAGCACGTTTAGGGGTGACCAAGCGAAAACAGGTAAAAAAGCTGACAATAAACGAAAAGCATGTCAGGTATATTCGACCCATTACGTGCCCCCACCTCCAAATTACACCCTCGCGCACCTGTCTCATCCGCAGGTAAATATACGAAGACAGGTTTTAATGTTATACCTGGACCACTTGCTCTCCCATATGCAGTGTTAGGAATGGTTATTTATAACGATTTTTTTTTGTCTTGTTTCAATGTTTGTTTTTCCGTTCTATTTTTTTCTTTACTTCTTTCTATCTTTTTTGGTTATTCTACACTCTCTCTCTCTCTCTCTCTCTCTCTCTCTCTCTCTCTCTCTCTCTCTCTCTCTCTCTCTCTCTCTCTCTCTCTCTCTCTCTCAGTAGTAGTATCAATAGTAGAAGTAGTAGTAGTAGTAGTAGTAGTAGTAGTGATAGTAGTAGTAGTAGTAGTAGTAGTAGTAGTAGTAGTAGTTAGTGAGGAGGTGTAGCAGTGTTCATAAGTAAAAAAAAATGTGCTTAAGTGTCAATGTGTTGTCAACGAACTTATATCCGCATTTGAAGGAAAGTTCATTAAAGAAATTGTACGTTTTGTCTCCTAGAAAGGTGTACTCTCTCTCTCTCTCTCTCTCTCTCTCTCTCTCTCTCTCTCTCTCTCTCTCTCTCTCTCTCTCTCTCTCTCTCTCTCTCTCTCTCTCTCTCTCTCTCTCTCTCTCTCTCTCTCTCTCTCTCTAACAATACCCAGTCTCACCTTGTCTCAGCCCATTAACATGTATGATACTTTCCCTCCCTTCTACCTGTTCGTATTTCTCCAGTTAATTAACCTGTCTTGGAGAGGGTGACCGCTCTATTCCTGTTACCTGTAAACGCTTCTTTGTCTTTTACGGAGCTCCTGAAACCATATCAACTAAAGGAAGTGACTGATATTTTTTTATAGTACTGTATATTTTACCTCTTAACAGATTTCATTATTATTGTTGTTGTTTCTGCTGTTGTTGCTATTATTACTATTATTATTATTATTGCTATTAGTATTAGCATTAGTATTAATGTTGTTGTTATTGTTGTTGTTGTTGCTAAGGAAATATATGGTTTATTTTTTTCTATTTATGTCTTGTTAATAATCTCTCTCTCTCTCTCTCTCTCTCTCTCTCTCTCTCTCTCTCTCTCTCTCTCTCTCTCTCTCTCTCTCTCTCTCTCTCTCTCTCTCTAATTAAGAAAACAAAACAAAAAAACTCCTGAACCGCTAAAATCTAATCGTGTATTGAATACCAAGAGAACATGATCAATCTTCCACAAACCTAAACTATCTACCCACTGATATTATCGCACCATTCTGCTCCTTATCTTTCCTTGTCTCCCCACAAGACTCCTCTCACTCCTTCCTCTCTTCGTCTTATCAGAAATTTTAATGGCATTCCGTACTGTTCATTTTGCTTCTGATGACTCCACTCTGTTCATTTCTCTATCTGTCTCTATCTCAAAATCTCTATCTGCATCTCTCTCTCTCTCTCTCTCTCTCTCTCTCTCTCTCTCTCTCTCTCTCTCTCTCTCTCTCTCTCTCTCTCTCTCTCTCTCTCTCAATTTCTCTCCCAACCTCTTTCTCCCAATCTCTATCTCTATCTCTCTCTCTCTCTCTCTCTCTCTCTCTCTCTCTCTCTCTCTCTCTCTCTCTCTCTCTCTCTCTCTCTCTCTCTCTCTCTCTCCCAATATCTGTCTCCCTATCTCTCTATCAATCTCTATCGCCCTCTCTCTATCTCCCTCCATTTCCATTTCCCTGTCTCCATATCTCTATCTCTATTCCTCTATCTTCCTATTTATATTTCTCTCTCTATCTCTCTATCTCTATCGTGTGATCCTCCTTGCATGGGTCACAGAACAGAGCGTAAAGATAATTGCCACAGACTTATCATTTCTGTCGCTTTCCTCGTTGTTCTTCTGTCTCTCTTTTGGCCTGACAATCATTTTTTTTTTGCCTCCTTTCTATTATCTGTTTCCTTATTTATTTATTTTTTTGTGTTGTGCTACAGAATGTCATGGTTTTTTTTCCGTATTTAACTTTCCCTTTCCTCTGTTTTATTTCTCTCTCTCTCTCTTTCTGGTCTGTCTTCTGCTTGAGAATCTAATGTGGGTGGGGGGTTTTTCTTTTTCGACTATTTCTTTTCTTTTTTTTTTGTCTTCTTGGAGTAATTATTATTGTTATGTTTTTCTTGTCTTCCTTCCTCTGTCTTTCCTCTTGTTTTTTTTTCCGGTCTTTCTTCAGCCGAGAATCTAATGTATTTTTTTTATTTTCTCTCATCTATTTCTCTTTTTTTTGTCTTCTTGGGTTAATTAATGTCATGTTTTTCTTTTCTTCTTTCCACTCTCCTCTTTTTTTGTCTTTCTTCAGATGAGAGTCAAATGTATTTTTTTTTATTTCTTTTCTCTCGTCTGTTTCTCCTTTTTTTGTTTTCTTGGGATACAGAATGTCATGGCTTTTAATTTCTTCTTTCCTCTCTTTCCTCTTCTTTTTTTTCTGTTTTTTATTAGCCTGATAATTTAATGTCTTCCTTTCCTCTTTTCTTTCGACAATTCCTCCTTTTTTTTCTTCTTGTGCTACAGAATGTCATGTTTTTCTTCTTTTTCTTCTCTCTTTTCCTCAATTTCTCCTCTAAAGCGTTTTTTTTTTTCCTCTTCTCTTCTACGGTACTTCTCTATCTTCTTAGGACTACAGAATGTGATGTATTTTCTTCTCTCTCTCTCTCTCTCTCTCTCTCTCTCTCTCTCTCTCTCTCTCTCTCTCTCTCTCTCTCTCTCTCTCTCTCTCTCTCTCTCTCTCTCTCTCTCTCTCTCCTCAGCTTGAAAATCTAATGTTTTTTTTTCTCTCTTTTCTTTCGTTTATTATTTTCTTCTCTCTACCTTCTTGTGCTATAGAGTGTCATGTGTTTTCTTCTTTCCTCTCTCTCTCCTCTGTTTCTCCTCTGACCAATGTATTTTTTTCCTCTTTTCTCTTGTATACTTCTCCACTTCACCTCGTTTGGCTACATCTTTTTCTTCCTTTCTCTCACTCTCCTGTTTCTCCTCTGACCAATGTATCTTTTTCTCTTCTGTGTATTTCTCCTCCTCATCTTCTTGGCCTACAGAATGTCATGGGTTTTTTTCCTATTTTCTTCTGTGTATTTCTCCTCATCTTCTTGGTCTACAGAATGTCATGCTTTTTTCCTATTTTCTTCTGTGTATTTCTCCTCATCTTCTTTGTCTACAGGATGTCATGCTTTTTTCCTATTTTCTTCTGTGTATTTCTCCTCATCTTCTTTGTCTACAGAATGTCATGTTTTTTTCCTATTTTCTTCTGTGTATTTTTCCTCATCTTCTTGGCCTACAGAATGTCATGTTTTTTCCTCTTTCCTCTCTCTTTCCTCTGTTCCTCCTCTGACCTTTCTTCAGCTTGAGAATGGCGAAAAAAAATACCTGCGTGACCTTCAGTGAATATCGCGGTGACTCAGTGGCTTAATTTTCACAACTTTCCACCGGTATCACACACACACACACACACACACACACACACACACACACACACGTTTCACACCTTCCCGATATATCAATAACCAGAAACCACACCTGTTTATATATATATTTATAAAAGAAAATACCTCCAAAATGTGAGACCATGTATTCTAAAGGGATATTTTTTACAGCAAAGGAGGAGGCAGCTCAAGGGAATAAAAAGCCCACTAGATGCTGCTCCGAACGAAAGAAACAAGAATGAGAGGCCCAAAGAGAGGTCAGTTTCGGGCGGAGAGGTGTCTTGATGCAACCCAATTCTTTGCTGGCAGTTCAGACCACACTGGAGACGAGCGTATTTTTCAACCCTCAGATTTTACACATCGACAGTACAGACATAAGTATAGTCTGCATAGATATACCAGTAACATATATGAAATAGATAGATAAATAGATAACACTTCCCTTCACTATGGTTTCAGAAGGTTCATGAGAGACAGGAGTTTTTAGGTAACAGGAATATCGTGGTTATCTTTTCTTAGACAGGTTAACTGGAAAAATACAAGCAGGTGAGGGAGGGAAAGTGTGTGCTAATGGGCAGAAACTGAAAGTGTGACCGGGCAATGTGTTAGTATGAGAGAGAGAGAGAGAGAGAGAGAGAGAGAGAGAGAGAGAGAGAGTTAATGGAAGTATACAAGTTTTCTTAAGAGCCTTCTGAAGTATAAAGAGAGAAAATGACCATCAAACAAGGACCCCAAAACCGTATTGCACAACATTACTTCTGGGTTTGCATAGATGAGGCAAACCTACACATATACAAACAACGGGTCTTTTTTATTTTTTTTTACGTGTTCACCTATGGCGCCAGTAGGCTTTCTTCAGAGGCCTGGTGGTCAGTTCAAGCCCGTCATGGCGCAGTCAATTTTCATACCAAGTCCTTAGTCATTGGGTGTGACGAAGTATTATGACCATCTAAAAGGGTCCACAACTATAACACATAACAATAAATTACTCTCACCACGTTATGATGTGGCAAACCTAAAAGATATGTCAAGAAATGGGTTGATCGAGAACCTTTAGACGTGTGGTGTGTGACTTGGTATAATGATCATCTAACAGAGACTTGGATCACTTAACAATATTTTAATCTTAGGACGTAAAGGTAAATATAATAATAGATAGAGGAAATTTTTCTATTCCAATTTGGGTAGATTTTATGGCCATTGTACAAACCACCCCCTTGTACGATATTGGTATAATGATCATCTAACAGAGACTTGGATCACATAACAATATTTTAATCTTAGGACGTAAAGGTAAATATAATTATAGATAGAGGAAATTTTTCTATTCTAATTTGGGTAGATTTTATGGCCATTGTACAAACCACCCCCTTGTACGATATTGGTATAATGATCATCTAACAGAGACTTGGATCACATAACAATATTTTAATCTTAGGACGTAAAGGTAAATATAATAATAGATAGAGGACATTTTTCTATTCCAATTTGGGTAGATTTTATGGCCACTGTACAAACCACCCCCTTGTACGATATTGGTATAATGATCATCTAACAGAGACTTGGATCACATAACAATATATTAATCTTAGGACGTAAAGGTAAATATAATTATAGATAGAGGAAACTTTTCTATTCTAATTTGGGTAGATTTATGGCCACTGTACAAACCACCCCCTTGTACGATACACTCCGATATCACCCTATAACGTAAAGATAAATATAAGAGTAGTGTTTTCACTCTTGGAATTGGAGCTTACGGCCTTGTGATCCTGTAGAGGGTTGGATTACCTTATGACACCCTACGTTGTTTGTTATGTTACTATTTACTTTACCAAACAGAAATAGGCACAATAGGCCGCGACGTAATAAAAAATCAAATCAACGTGAGGTTAGACCGTGAGGTTAATCAAAACATTGCGGGGTTTATACATTCACACTTACTAAGGATATGGTAGAGTTTGTGGGTAGCATTTCCAGTTCGACAAGGCTTCTGCACCGTCAACGTGAACACCCCTCATGAGAACAAGACTAAGCTCATTTGTGGCCTTGGGAAATAGTTATTGCGATAGGCGAAAGCTTTGGTAGAGGTTGTGTTAGTATTTCCATGGATAGGTTTATGAGGCTAGCGATGGATTGGCAAGGCTTCTACACCGTGAACTTGAACACCCCTCATGAGAACAAGACTAAGCTTCTTTGTGCCCTTGGGAAATAGATATTGCCAGAGCCGAAAGCTTTGGTAGAGGTTGTGTTAGTATTTCCATGGATAGGTTTATGAGGCTAGCGATGGATTGACAAGGCTCCTGCACCGTGAACGTAAACAACCCTTATGAACACTTGGCTAATCTCCTCTGTGGCTTTTGGAAATTGTTGAAATAGTTGTGAGAATCAAAAGCGCCTGACAATACGGTTTGCTGGATTTTTTTTCATTATTGTTTTCTTTTTTCTTTTTTTTGCCCTTGAGCTGTTTCCTTTACTGTAAATAAATGTTCATAGGATTCCCATATTAGGCAATGCTTCCTAACTGGGTACCGTTGAAAGGTTATCCATCACTTGTATCACTAAATTTTACTCTCTCTCTCTCTCTCTCTCTCTCTCTCTCTCTCTCTCTCTCTCTCTCTCTCTCTCTCTCTCTCTCTCTCTCTCTCTCTCTCTCTCTCTCTCCTCCTTTCTCTCCTCCTTTCACTCCTCCATATCATTCGTCTCTCTCTTGTTTTCTTCCTTTTTGGTTTTATTTTTCTTCGTTCTCTCTCTCTCTCTCTCTCTCTCTCTCTCTCTCTCTCTCTCTCTCTCTCTCTCTCTCTCTCTCTCTCTCTCTCTCTCTCTCTCTCTCTCTCTCTCATTCTCTTTCATCCTTTCTCTTCTCGTCATTATTAGTATATTTTTCTCTTGTTTTATTTATTTTTGGTTATTATTTTTTTCTTTTTATCTATTACTCTCTCTCTCTCTCTCTCTCTCTCTCTCTCTCTCTCTCTCTCTCTCTCTCTCTCTCTCTCTCTCTCTCTCTCTCTCTCTCTCTCTCTCTCTCTCTCTCTCTCTCACACACACACACACACACATCAATATTATAATGAATACGGCTCTTATCACCTCCGAGGGTAACATGAGCGCCCAATTGACCATGTTCCCGCTCCCTATACCTGCTCTGCTTAAGTCTGTCTACCTGCTCACCTGGCCATCTGTCAACCTGTCGTATTACCCGCAGTCCCCATCAACGCTTCCACCTCTCACATCACCTATTTCCAAAGGCCAAAAAGGAGATCAATAGGGTTCTAATGAGTGTTATTTTAGGCTCAGGGTACAGAAGAAGGGTCAGGTTACCACTAGGGCCATAAGGGTACCCACGGAGATACCCAGCACCCCTACGAAAGCCTTGTCAAATGTGTGCTTGGGTGCCGGAATGTTTAAGAATATCGTCACCCTCATAAAATAATCGCCCAAGTCACTTTTCAGCGATTTCCAGGTTTTTGTCTACATCAATTTTTCATCATGTGACGCCCATTTTTGTAGAGTTGCCTTCGTCATTCAGGGTTTGAGTGTTGTAGAATTGGCCTTTTCATTTCTGCCTAAATCTTAAGCCAAATGAGATGATGACAGTTCTTTTTTGATTTCCTGTAAAGTAGAAAATAATGACTTAGGCGGTTTGTTTACGAAGGTGACGACATGTGACCTGGCACCGTGTTATCTCCCCCAACACGTCCTCACCTCCCCTACTAAGCAGTAAGCACCCTCCTATCTCTACACTCCGTCCGTTTCCCTCTTGCATGATATATGATTTGAGTGTCTGGGTGTGTATCTTAATGCCTTCACCCCGTATACAGGTAAACACAGGTGTGATATACTAAATGAACGCTTACCTTTGTCTGTATATCTGCCTTTCTCCTTTTGTCAGCCTTGTGTATAATGCTTAATAGGTCTGCACTTATCTATATATGAAAAAGCAGTACCCATACGCAGGTAAGTTTCAGGTCTGCTCTATATCTTATCTTTCTTACGGTTCCGTGGTGTAGTGGTTAGCGTGCTTAGCTATGAATCTGAGAGCCCAAGTTCGATCCCAGTTTAGGGTAATCGGCGTCTTTCTTCTCTTCATCCTCCTCCTTATCCTCTCCTTTTTCCTCTTCTTGTTATTTTTCTTTTTTCTCCTTCATCATCTTCTATTCTTCTTTTTCTTCATCTTTTTGTCCTTCTTATGGTTCCTATTCCTCTTCCTTCTCTTCCTCTTCCTCCACTTTTCCTTTCTCTTCCTATTTCCTTTCCTCTTCCTGCTCTTCTTTTTCTTCTTCTTATTATTATTATTCCTATTCTTCCACATCTTCCCCTTCTTTTTCCACTTCTTCTTCTTCTTCTTCTTCTTCTTCTTCTTCCACTTCCTCTTCTTCTTCCTCTTCTTCTTCCTCTTCTTCTTCTACTTCCTCCTACCCAACTGTTCATCCTATCCCTCCGAGCTGGTCGATAAAAGGGTGCCTAGACACTTGGGAAGGTAAGCTGTGGTCACTCTGATGTCCCTCATGCCTAGTGCCCCGGGATAGTTTGTTCTTACCACCACCGACACAACACGCAGCTAGGGCTAACACCCCCGGCTTTACCTTTACCTTGTTCAACCTTTTCTATAATGTATATATAAATGGATTGTTTTGGTTTATATATTCATCGTTTAGTCCATATAAAAGTGAATTTCAGATTAGAAGTACTATATGTTTTCTTATTTTCGCCTGATCATTTACATTTCTTCCTTCTTCAACCTTTTCCACAATGTATAATTAAGTAGAATGTGTTGGTTTATATATTGACACCTTTCCCCATATACAGGTGAGTTTCAGGTGAGAAGCGCTGTATATGTTTTATCTTCGCCAAGGCTTTTACTTTTCTTCCTTGTTCAATTTTTAGCATAATGAATACGTAAGTGGTCTGTACTGGTATATTACCCCTCCATAGATAAATATATGAAAAGGAATATATAATCTTATCCACTGGTTTCGAAAGTTACCCAAGGGAGTCACCCTTGGGTAACTTTCGAAACGGAGTCTAATTATTTTTCTTTCTTCCTTGTTCAGATTTTACATAAGGAATACATAACTCCTCTGTATTGGTCTATATTCCCTCCTTACAGGCAAATATATGAAAAGGAATATATAACCTTATCTACCGGCCTCTGCCTTGCTCCCTTGATCAACTTTCGAAAGAGAAAAGTAGGAAGCCAACGCCACGGTTCCCAACACAATGAGCTCGATGCTTAAGGAATCTGATCAATTATTTTTTTTTCTAAGAGCTGCAGAACTGGCGGAGGAGGTGGTGTGGAGGGGGGGGAGGGTGTGGTGGTGGAGGTGGAGTTGAACATTATCTTTTTTTTTTGTTCCTGCTCTCGTTTATTCACCTCCAAACCTGCCTCCACAAGCGGTCATCATAAAAAGTAACCTGTCGGAAACTTGTGAGTCTGTTCCCGCGCTGATGCAATACGTGGGCAAGAAAGGTGCCTGTGTGTGTGTGTGTGTGTGTGTGTGTGTGTTACTGAACAGATGTGAGTAGGTAAGAGAAAGATCAAAACACTGCTCCACGGGGTCAAGACGTCACATGGCTCTCCCCATAGCAGCCACATGCTCGTCCTGTTGACCCTTTTCTTTTTCCTTCGCTCCCCATTCCCCCGCCCCTTCTCATTCATTCGAGGAACTCATTACTCCAAAGAACTTTTGTGAAATGTTGTGACATATAGACACAGAGCGAGTGCAGTGTGTTAGTGGTGCTGGAAGTGTAGTGAGAGCTGTGTGTCGCCAACGCCTCGTCATCCACCGCGTCCCCGCCGATACCCTCGGGCTCCGAAGGATACCATTTCGGTCACCCAGCAGCAGGGGAATGTCAGTTCAGGTGGCAGGCAGTGTGGCAGCCTCGTCACTCAGGTTCGGAGCAAGATGTACGGCAATTTCACCAACACTGTGCACTTGTTCCCACGGGTACATCAACCAGCCGGGCAGCAAACCACCACCTGTGTCTCGCCGCCCCAGCTGTACCACCACCGTCAAGTGTCACCTGAACCCAGCGTGTGACCTGACTTCACCGTCATCTAAAGAGACCGGCACCACAGCACTGCACTCCCCTCGCCCCCCCTCCCCCACCCCAAGTTCCATCGCCCCAACCTTCCCACACATATCAGACCCCCGTTCCACACGCCCCTTCTTTTTGTACTTGTTGCATTAGCGAAGTTAAAATGTATTTATAATATATGAATTTTCAGCCTGACGGCTGCCGTAACTAAATAAACCGTTTATTATTATTATTATTATTATTATTATTATTATTATTATTATTATTATTATTATTATTGAATACATAAACGCGTACAGACAAACAGACAAACAGACATCCGGACACATTCTACATCTTTTTTTTTCTTCCTTCTCTTCGCCCTCTTTGTTATCCTACTCCTCCTTTTCTCTTCTTCTTCTTCTTCTTCTTCTTCTTCTTCTTCTTCTTCTTAATTCTTCTTCTTCTTCTTTCTCTTTTTTCTTACTCTTTTTGTTTCTTTCTTTACCCCTTCCTCTTCTTCTTTATTCCTCTTTTTCTATCTTCCTCTTTCTTATTTTTCCTTTTTCGCTTTCTTTTCCTTTTCCCTTTTCTCTTCTACCTCCTCCTCCTTTTCCCTTTTTTCCTCTTTTTCGTCGCCTTTTTTTCTTTTTTTCTTTTTTTCTTTCTCTTTCTTCCTCTTCTTCTTTCTTCCTCTTCTTTCTTTTCCTCTTCTTCCTCCTCCTCCTCCTCCTCCTACCGGTTTAACAACACTTACGCAACGACTTGAAAATTAGAAAAAGTGGCGGTTACGATAAAAATGAACACTGTCAAAAATTGGAGTGAAAGACAGCAAACATGTGACACACTCAACACCCTTCCTACCTGGGCCGGGCTACTGCCAGGTGACACGCAAACACACCTGGGCGGCCCACCTTGGCTATGCTCCGTTCTTATGACTGAAAAAAAAAAGCTCAAAATATTGGGATATCTTTGGCCATGTCGTTTATTTGGGTTATGTTGTGACTCGCTCTCTTCACATACTTTCACTCACAGGGGAAAAGGAAGTAATAAAAATAAACCCCGTCATCAGCTTATAACTCGCCTCCGTGGTGCAGTGGTTAGAGTCCCTGACTACGAATCTGCGAACTTCAATTCAAATAACGGCCTGGGCATTCAGAGTGCAGCCCACCCAGCTGTTCATCCTTCCTTTCGGACTGGTCGATAAATGAAAACCTGGGGAAACCTGGGGAAGGTAAATTGGCAACCAGGATGCTGCACTGGCCCTGTATTGAGTTAAAGGGTCCACAACCACCACAGGCTCAACGGGCCGGAGATGAGCACCGCCGCCATGAGCATCTATAGCGTGTGTTCCCATCTTTACCTTACCTTATAACCGAATGATAACTCCGGAGGGATTAATGACGCCGCCGTTTGTTCATGCTGTCACGGAATGCGGACCAGATATAAAGAGACGACTGAGCTTATTGACTTTTACTCACAGGGGAAGAGGAAGTAGTATAAATATAGGTACTTTGTCATTGTGTAGGAGCTGAATGATAACTACGAAAGGATTACTGACGCCGTTGTTTGTTTACATTTTCACAATATGCGAGTCTGAGATAAAGGAACGAGTGAGCTTTGTTTAACACACTGGATCGACAGCACCCATCCCCTTCACCTGACTCACAGTTATTACCAGAGCGACTATTGCCTTCGCTGGAATGACTTCGTGCCGAACCAGCGACTACGTGATGAAGCTGAATCGAGGCCTGTTACCAGCTTAGTTCATGAATGCAAACCCAAGCAATACGGGCACGTGGCGCGCCTCCCGAACGTCGATCCTACTCACAGGGTTGTTTATGTGCGAGACAACAAAGAGTGGAAGAGATCGAGAGGACGACCACGCAACTCATGACTGGGGCAAGTTGATCGATCCTTACAAGGGGCTTGAAATGGAAAAGGTATAGCTGCGTATAGGCTTGCGAGGGGGGGACCGTTGGCCATGGAGACGGCGAGTCGCACCCTTTGGCATATGCTCCATGCTTGAGTTAGACTAATATCTGCGGAGAACTATTACTAGAGATGTACTGTTTTACTATTATCTGATTCGTCTGTACTATAATTTAAACCAGTAGCCAAGGTTTGTTAATAATAAGTACTGTTGCAACAGCCCTGCCTCACCAAAAACTCACCGTCACTGTTATTGCTGCTTGTGTGCTAAAAATTACTATTATGACCAGAGAAGGTATTACTGTTATTTTTATCATAAATATTATGATGGTTATAATTGCTTTATTACGAATCATATACATGTCAAAGTAACAGTAGTAGTAGTAGTAGTAGTAGTAGTAGTAGTAGTAGTAGTAATAGTAGAAGTAGTGGTATGAGTAGTAGTAGTAGTAGTAGTAGTAGTAGTAGTAGTAGTAGTAGTAGTTGTAGTAGTAGAAGTAATAGTAGTAGTAATAGTAGAAGTAGTGGTATGAGTAGTAGTAGTAGTAGTAGTAGTAGTAGTAGTAGTAGTAGTAGTAGTAGTAGTAATAGTAGAAGTAGTGGTATGAGTAGTAGTAGTAGTAGTAGTAGTAGTAGTAATAGTAGAAGTAGTGGTAGTAGTAGTAGTAGTAGTAGTAGTAGTAGTAGTAGTAGTAGTAGTAGCACAAGCAAATTTTTTTTTGTTGTAATGATAATATAATTAATACCAAACAATAACAACAATAACAATAATGATAATCATAGTCAGAAGAAGAAGAAATGAAGAAGACGAATATGAAGATGAAGAAGAACAAGAACAAGAACAAAAACAAAAACAAGAAGAAGAAGAAGAAGAAGAAGAAGAAGAAGAAGAAGAAGAAGAAGAAGAAGAAGAAGAAGAAGAAGAAGAAGAAGACACACAGGCAATGCCACCGACACACATCTGATCTGAAGAAGAAGAAGAAG
>NW_026110735.1:20000-70000 GCF_024679095.1 Eriocheir sinensis
TATTTATAGAAGAGAAAACAGAGAAAGAAGTCTTATGCATAGAAGAGAAAACAGAAAGAAGTCTTATGCATAGAAGAAAACAGAAAGAAGTCTTATGTATAGAGAAAACAGAGAAAGAAGTCTTATGCTTAGAAGAGAATACAGAGAAAGAAGTGTTATGTATAGAAGAGATATCAGAGAAAGAAGTCTTATGTATAGAAGAAAACAGAGAAAGAAGTCTTATGTATAGAAGAAAACAGAGAAAGAAGTCTTATGCATAGAAGAGAAAACAGAGAAAGAAGTCTTATGCATAGAAGAGAAAACAGGGAAAGAAGTCCATTAATAGTGAAAGAGTACAGGTAAACGAAGCCTCGGTAAGATTAAGAAAGCAGAGACGCAATAACTTTTTTTTTTTTTTTACCGCAAGGGAGGCGGCTCAAGGGGAAATAGAGTCCGCTCCAATAACAGAAAAAAAAAAAGAGGCCAGAAGGGAGGTCAGTGTCGGATGGAAAGGTGTCTTGGTACTCATCATCATCATCATCATTTCATCGACGCCTGCTCCAAGGAGCTCCCACCAGGGGATGGCCACGGCAGAAGAGCTTCCATCTTTCTCTATCCAGACACTCCCTCCTTGCCTGCTCAAAGTTCCTCAAGGATCTTTCCCCCTTCTCCCTAACGTACTCTTGCACCCTATCCTTCCATTTCACTGGAGGTTGTCCTCTAGCATTCCCTCCCTCTATCTCACTCACATACACCCTTCTGGTCATCTTACTCTCCTCCATTCGCTCCATGTGGCCAAACCACTTTAAAGTCTGTCGCTACATTTCTTCCACCACTCCACACTTCTTCCCTTCACCCCTGTGACACATTCCAAAACGCTCGTACACACTTTCATTACTCATTCCATCCATTCTACTCACACCACAAGCACTCCTCAAATAACTCATTTCCACTGCCTGCACTCTAGACCTCTGACTTTCATTCCAGGCCCACGTTTCACTTGCATATGTGAGGTTGGTACTATTGTATTTCTCAAATCCCTCTTTACCTCCATGCTCACACTTCTGCCATTCATGATTCGTCCCAAAGACCCTACCAACCTTCTTCCTTGCAATGCCCTTTCTCTTATCTCTCCCTCCGTACCACCATGCTTACACATAACTGATCCAAGGTACCTAAACTTATTGACCTCCTCCATTTCTTCACCATTCAAAACTATTTTCCATTCTTTTTTACATTTAATTCCCACTCTATATGGGCATACAAAATCTATCTCACTTCTACTTCGCTCACAAACCATCACTTTACTTTTGTTGACATTTACTTTCAGCTTTCTCCTGTTACAGACACTATCAAAAACACTGACCAAATTTTGTAGGTCACTTTCATTTTCTGCAATGAGCACCCTGTCATCAGCAAACAGTATCGAATTCAGTCTTGGTACTCCCCCATTTAAAGAGTTCAAGTCGTAGGCAGAAGGAAATATAGACGGAGGAAGGGAGAGTTTACCAGCGGAAGGGATGAAAGAATGAAGATGCTGAAGAAGAACGGAGATAGTAGTATATAAGAGGAAAAATGCTTGTGAGAATGTATGAAAACAAAGATTATACCGCAATTACTATATTAATGACGTATGAGAAAGAAACATAAAAATAACAAAGACAAAATATATAGGCTAAAAGAAATACACTGGTGGCAATTATGATGTAACAAATAAGAAAAAAAAACTTAACCTATACACAATAATCAAGGTGAAAGTCTCCTAATAATAAAAAAGAGAACAAAGGTTAAACGAACGTAGGCTACATAAGGGAAATAATATATGCGAGAGAAGCTTGATAACGGATAAAGGAACATGCCGATTCGACCAAACGTGTGACAAGTGTGAGTAAAGAAGAAAAATTAAAACCATGAGAAAAGAGAAAGTTTATAACAAAAGCACAAGAGTGACATATTAACTGTTGCGTGATGGATTAACGTCCCTTAAGTTCAGTTAGACACAGACAGGCAACATACAGACACAGAGACCGGTATAGTGTGTGTGTGTGGGGGGGGGGGGGGGGGTAAGATATTTATTACTCTACCCTCCTGTGCTTCCCTTTCTATAATCCTCAGTATTCTCTCGTCATCTTTCGCCTCTCTCTCTCTCTCTCTCTCTCTCTCTCTCTCTCTCTCTCTCTCTCTCTCTCACCATTTTCACTTTCATTTCCTTTATCTCGGCGTCTCAGGTGTAAAGAGAGTAAGAGAGCAGACAAGGAATATAAACAGATTTGTCGGTTTAAATGGCAGAAGTTTCAAGTAAATGTAGGTAAGGCATAAGAGAACTACAAAAATACACTACTCAAATCGTATAAGTAAAAGTAGTATGCATGTATTTTTTTGCAGTAAAGGAAGCAGCTAAAGGGCAAAAATTAATGAAAACAAAAAAGCCTCTAAGCACTGCTCCTAATAAAATAAAATAGAGTGGCCAAACGAGAGGTCATATTGAAACTAGGAGATGATAATGATAATAAATGAAAGGCCATATAAAAGAAACTTATTTACGTGTTGAAGGTGCTTTAAGTGGAAGAAGCCTAATTACAGCATACGTGAACAGGGAAACTACACGACAAATCATTAGTGAAAGAATATTAGTGGCAAAGATTAGTTATATATTAAAAAAAACTCAATAGAACGGAAAGACTAAAAATACGCCAGTGAAGGAGTAGGACTGAAAAAAAAAAGAACAAAAGCAATAATAATAACAATCACTACACAGTCACAGATGCACAAGAAGCTTACGAATCAATAAGAAAAACGAAACTACCCATAAATAAACAAGTCCAAGAACACAAAATGATAACACCAATAATAATAATAACAACAATCACAGCACAACCACAAATCTACAAGAGTTAACGAATTAATAAGAAAAACGAAACTAGGCTAACTAAAAGAGAATAGGCTAACTGAACCAAAACTAATAACACCAATAAAAATAACAGCAACAATCACAGCACAATCACAAGTATAAAGGAGGTGAGCGAATTAAAAGGAAAAACGACACAAGAGACACCCGATACTATGACCTGCAGAAAATGGGAGGTTAAAAAGGTACAAAAAAAGGTAGGTATGGTGGCAATTACCTGCATTCTTACGTGGCTGAAGGATCACGAGATTTTTGTGGGACTAAGTGTGTGTGTAAGAGTGTGTGTGTGTGTGTGTGTGTGTGTGGTGAGTTGGTTGACGAGTACTGAAAACGGAGATAGAGAAAGATAAACTAAAGAAGAACCAGTGATATGTAAAAAAGGAGGAAAATGGAGAAGAGGAAGATATTAGGAAACAGGGAAAAGAGCATAAAATAGTAAGATAAAATGAATGAAAAAAAGATAATGATGAGAATGACATTTATTTGGAAGGAAGACCGAAGTGATATGTACGAAGGTAGGAAAAGTGAGAAAAGGAAAAAAATATAAAAAACCATCAGAAGACAAATACCAAATAACCACAACAAGAAAAGAAGGAAAAGAAGAGTAATAAGAGTGATGTTTACAGAGAAGAAAGATCGAAGTGATATTTAAAGAGATGAAAAAGAAGAAAAGGAATCAAATGAAGGAACAAAAAACATGAGAAGAGGAACACAAAATAGTCACCAAATGAAAAGAAGGAAAAAAGAGAAAAATAAGAATATCATTTATCAGGAAGGAAGACAAAAGTGATACAGAAAAAGAGATGAAAAAGGAGAAAAAGGAAAAAAAACATGAAAACACAACCATTGGAGGAGGAACAAAAATGGAAAGTAAAATAATTAGAATGACATTTATTAGGAAGAGCCACAATGGACTCTTAAGAAACTTCATAATTATCACTGGTCAAGAGCCACAGTGAAGAGGTTACAGCGAAAAGGTCACACTGGGGACGGCACAATGTTGAGGTCAAGAGATAGGGGTCAAGGAGTGATAATAGTAGGCTACCGCTTGGAAAAGTTATTTGAAAGGTCACCTGAGAGCCTGCTTGTGTTAGTCTGGCAGTCTAGCTTACATTATCATTCATGTTATCTAGCTTTTTCTACTTTTTCTTCATCAAATATTTATATATATCACGGTTTATTGCTTATATTTACATTAAGAACCAACGAAGATGCGCTCCCCCGTTTTAAAACCTTCAATCCATATTTTTTTATTCATCTCTCTCTCTCTCTCTCTCTCTCTCTCTCTCTCTCTCTCTCTCTCTCTCTCTCTCTCTCTCTCTCTCTCTCTCTCTCACACACACACACACACACACACACTTTTTTTTAATAGGCTAGTTCCCACAGAGAAAAAAGTAATTATTCAGAGGTTCACCTGATAGCCTGATAACATTCTCCACAGCATTGTTTAATATGCTAACTAGCATGGATTAGGCTATCAAATGTCTTCGTATTTTTCTCTTCTTTTCCTAATTTGTTTATCTATTTATTTTATTTTACAACGTCTTCATATTCCTTTTGTATCTATCTTTGTTTTTTTTTTATTCTATCATTATTGTTACAGTAATAATTATTTAGTTCTTAATGTTAACTACTTTGCTATTAGGCTATAACATTGTCTAACTTGTATATCTACGCTTTCGTCACTACTTATTTATTTGTTTATTTATTTACGTTATGTTTTTGCTGTTAGTAAGGCTTTTATCTTCATACTTCGACTATACCTTCCTGCGTGTTACTTTTTGCCTTCGCCAGCGTAAACTAATTCACCTTTTTCTTTACCTTTTACTGAAGACATTGTATTTGAGGTCCATCTACGTTTCCTTCATCATTCTTGTATTAAGTTTCGATTTTTTTCTATTGACTAGTTTTTGTATTTCGGCTATCATGTTTTATCGAAGCCTTCCTGTAGTATATTTTGCTTACGAGAAGTAGTCTCATACTTTGCTGCCCTGTCACTCGTGTAATTCTCTGGCCCGAGCACTTTCACGCGATAAATTGGTAACCCTTCACCCAGTAACCTTTTGGTCACGTCTTTTCACCTGCCCGAAAAATAGGCTACCTGACTAACGCACAACTAAACTCTGGCTAAGGTATAGTGACCTTTGACCCTTCCTGCCATTTCACTAGGTTATTCATGGCGGGGAAAAACGAGTCATTCTTATAAATCATCATCATAGCATTATATTTTCTACCTACTTTATTTTTGCATATAATGACTTACATTCAGCCTCACGTTACACTTGGGAATACTTGGGTACATTTTCAGTGGTTCCAATAGAGATGTGGCCCGAACAGCAAAACCTAGTAAAGAAATATGAATCTACATTTTTTTCTTCATCATAGAACAGATGTGTACCTTAACATTTTAGGGAAAAAACATGACAATCAGGAGTGGACAGTTATTTTCAGTATTTTAAAAAGAGCGATCAACATAAAGACTGAAAAGCACTGGCTTATTGTAACGTCATTCACAATTATGGGAAGAAAAATTACATCAACTTCACCCCAAAATACAAGCCTGGGGTTTCTTTAAAAAATTGAAAAGCACTGGCCTATTTCAACGTAGCTCGCAATTACCTATAGGAAGAAAAATTAGATCAACTTCTCCCCAAACATAAGCTCGTGGTGTCTTAATTTGGTTGAAAAGCATTAGCCTATTCCAACGTCTTCCACAATTATAATAGAAAATTACATCAGCTTCACCCCAAAACACAAGCTCGTGGGTTTCTTAGAGAGGCTGAAAAGCACTAGCCTATTCCAACGTCACTTCCACCATTACAAAAAGAAACACTACAACTTCGACCCCCCCAAAAAAACATTGCGTCAACTTCACCCTAAAATACAAGCTCGGGGGAAAAGAAACATTACATCAACTTCGACCCAAACAACAAGAAACATTACGTCAACTTCACCCTAAAATACAAGCTCGGGTTAAGTTAGGTAAGAGTGAGTCAGAAAGAGAAAGGGAACAAAAATCAAAAGGCAGGCCACCTTCACTCGTTCAGCATACCACCATCTTAACTTCAGTACGGATAAACAACTCCAGGCGACATATAAGCAAGCATCTATTCCTCACTTTCACTCCAGATTTCTCCCGCCCGACTCCACTTCTTGTGTCGGTGGACTCATAAAAAGTAGAATGTTCGTTTATTATTTGTTGCTACGTCTGCTTACCCATTTCGTACACGTAACTAAATATTTATTGTCCACTTAAGTGTCTAACGATCTAACAGTCAAAAGTTATATTTCAAAATGTAAAAGTGCAGTGTCTATCTCTTTTATTGTTTATCTGTCTATATCACTTTGTCTGCGTTTATCTATAATCTGTCTAGTAAACATGGCATACCTACTGTTAACTAAAGTACCAAAACAAATCTGTCAATATAATTATCAGAATGTAAGGGTACAGTGTCTATCTTTTTTTTTTTTTTTTTTTTGTCTATGTGCTTCTCTGCATTTATTTATTATCTATCTAGTACACGCGTCATATTTTCTACAGACTTCACCCTTAAGTATCTAAAGACCTATCAGTCAATAAAGTTATCAAAATATAGGAGTGCAGTGCCTATCATTTTTTAATGTTTATCTATCTATCTATCTATGGTATATTTATCTATCTACGTTTATCCATTATTTTCTTCTGTCTCTCTGGCTAGCGTGAGTGACCTTTTATTTCCTTCCCACTCTTCATTAACCTTCGAAGATATGTAAGAGTCATCCCTTCAAGCTCTGCATTCTAATAATCTTATATACTATTACGTGGGGGGCGAGGAATGATATTGAGTCAAATGGTAATTATGTTGTAAGCCAGTTCCAGTCATAACAAACACACACGAATATGTTTAAACTGTGAATCCAAATCATCCTTATACTCCATTAAATGATCTTGCAGAAATAAGTCTAGAAAATTAATATCTGAGGTGAATGGGAAGAAGAGAGAGAAGCGGGGGGAAAAGAAAGCGACGAAGATGGAAATTACTATCAGTCCGTGACAATACGAAGCTACCTCTCTCTCTCTCTCTCTCTCTCTCTCTCTCTCTCTCTCTCTCTCTCTCTCTCTCTCTCTCTCTCTCAGTTTTCTGCTCTAACTTTTTTTTGCCATTTTCTTTTCTCAGCTAGCTGTTTCTTATTTTCTTTTTCATGTGTATTCTTCCCTTCCTCTTTTCCTCTTTTACTCTCTCTCTCTCTCTCTCTCTCTCTCTCTCTCTCTCTCTCTCTCTCTCTCTCTCATAATAATAATAATAATAATAATAATAATAATAATAATAATACCAAACGTTATGCCACATTTCCTTTAATTAAACAACTAAATTATTTCTTCGGTCGTTTTACTTCATCTGATATATTTTTTCCGTTAGTTTCCCCTTGACTCAGGAATATAAATTAAATGCAAGCAGACAAAAACTCGCTATCCGGGAGCAACGAAACATGCACGACTAAAAATGGAGGGGAAATAATGCGTGGTAAAGAAAAGAAGAAATAAAAAGAAAGAAAGAAAGAAAGGGAAAAATCATTGCCTCTACCCGACACTAATGATGATGATGATGATGAGGGGGAGGAGGAGGATGGAGGAGTAGGAGGATGGAGGAGTAGGAAGATGGAGGTGGAGGAGGAAGATGGAGTAGGAGGAAGGAGGTGGAGGAGGAGGATAGAGAAAGAGGAGGAGGAGGAGGAGGATAGAGAAAGAGGAGGAGGACAACAACAACAACAACAACAACATCCGGCTAGGCTCCATCGCCTTTCTATTTTGACTTTTAAGCTAATCCTGTTACTTTTTTTTGTGAAACTTAACACCGCTCGGACCACAGTTAAAGAAACAAAAAAATGCAGGGAATCAATGAACCATGATGATGAGGAAGAGGGTGAATAGGAAGAACAAAAGAAGAGAATGAAGAATAGGAAGAGGAAGTGAAGGAGGAATAGGAGGAGGAGAGGAGGAGGAGAAGTGTAGCCTATAGGGGAGGAGGAGGAGGAGGAAGAATAGTGAAAATTATTATTATTTTTTTATTATACGATGATTGATTTTGAGAAAGTCAGAGAGAGAGAGAGAGAGAGAGAGAGAGAGAGAGAGAGAGAGATTCTCAGTGGATGACATAATTATATCACAAAACTGTCAGGCACATGATTTACCTACTAGCCTAAGACAAAGACACACTTTAGTTACTAGGAATACAGTGCCTATGAATAAAGTATTCAAGAAAGTTTCCAGTGCACATTTAAAAAAATTAATAATTACAGTAAAGTACAAACTAAGTATATACTTTGTATTTCTTGCAAACTAACTGGTCAGGCTAGTACCGTAGAGTCGTAGACTATTAGGTCATACTTTTGCAGATACAATTTAATAATCTTCGTGATATCATCCATACACTTTACATAGCATATTGCGATACACTACAATAAAGACTTCGAATGTAGGTAATGCTTAATGCATTTTTTTTTCCACGAAGATAACTCTAACCTGGCTAAAAAATAATAATAATAATAATAATAATAATAATTAAAAAACGCTAGAAGACATGGACTTATATGCACCGTCGCCTGTGGGTTAACCAAAACAGATTTAGTTTTAGTACAGGCGTATGAAATAATAGAATGTATGCATTGTATAAACTTTATATTCCGCAAGAGAAATCACACCTTCCTTCCACAACACAACGGCAAAAAAAGTGAGACAGAAAATTTGATACATTACTCACGTCTGGCGGAAGTCACTTATCATCACTACAGGCAGAGAAAAAAAAAAAAGTAACGTAACATCGTACATAATAATGGCACGTGTCATGCTACCAAGCAAGAAGAGCGGAAGTAACAGAAGACAGAAAAAGATGATGCAACAACTACTCCGAGATGCCCGCCAACAAAAGAACGATAAAACATGGAAACCAGTTCTGGCCCATTCTTAAAACATTCTGCCGCCCACGCACATATATTATGACTCGGCTTTCGGGGGAGTTTGGGTAATTTCCAGTAGTAGGTTTATGAATCTGATGATAGTTTGACCCTTCATCCTTTACCATGAACCAAAAAAATTCATGAAACCCGACGAATCTCCTTTTTTAGGCCTTCGGAAATATTCATGTGAGAGGCGGGAGTGTCTGAGGATACCAACCCAGCTACTTGAACTACAGACAATGCTTTCGTAGGAGTTTGAGACATTTCCAGCAGTAGTTTTATGAATCCGGTGGTAGTCTGACCCTTCCGCTTTACCATGAACCTAAAAAAACACTCATGATAACCCGACTAATCTCCTTTTTGGCCTTTGGAAGTAGTTGATGTGAGAGGCGATAACATCTGAGAAACCACCACATACCAACCCAACTACTTGAACTATAAGCATCGCTATTACCTACTTATAGAATATCGCCTGCATTTATTAAGGAGGCTAACAACCCGATCAGTGTGCAGGTTTACATTGAAACTATTCCCTGTGCTTAGTAGGCTAATGACATGAACGAAGGAAAATGTTATAATGGTGTGTTACTGCTATATAATTATTACTTTTTTTTTAGTAGGCTATTGCAGTTCTTAAATGTTTGTTGCACCAGGCCTTTCGCTACACTCATTTTTTTGTTGTTGTTTAATTTCCTTTATTTTTTACGTGACCTTTAGTTTACTTGAAGAAAAAGAGATGAAGAAGGAGGAGGAGGAAGAAGAGGTTGAAGAAGAAGAAGAAGAAGTATAGGAAGAAGGAGGAGGAGGAAGAGGAGGAAGAGAAAAAAACTAATAATAAGACGAAGCAAATTCCATCAGCACGCGACATGACGAAGCTACTCTCTCTCTCTCTCTCTCTCTCTGTGGGTACTTACTTTCCTTCTTCTTCGTTAACTCTTGGTGAAGTGGTCGATGTAGTTCACTTTGCACTAAACGAACTTAAAACGAACTTGTAAAAAAGAACTTCAAACCGCCACCACTGCTCTCTCTCTCTCTCTCTCTCTCTCTCTCTCTCTCTCTCTGGACAGCGAAATGCCAGGAGAGTGTTCGTTGTAAGATTAGACCAATGTCACTCTTATACGTTCGTTATATAATGCACTAAATCTTTCTTCGTTTTCTTTTCTTTTTTCTTTTTAATTTCTTATCACGTCAACTTTTCCTTTTCCGGGCATTAACATTTACTCTTCCTTCGGTTTCCTTTTTTTTTTTTTTTTCCTTTTTTTTCCCTTTCATTTTGCGACTTTCACTTAATTGGCCAAAACTGATGAACGACACGAACTTAAAACACCAATTAAGGAATATAATTATCATCGTTACCGCATCTTCTTCTCTTTTTTTCAATGCATTTCACTGATTTAATCTTTTCTTTCATTTTCCTTTATTTTCCTAACTTTGCCAAAACTAATCAACTACATTTCCTCTTAAAACACCAATTAGTACTTATTATCACCATAACTGACTTTCCTTTTCCTTTCTTTTTTTCATTGCATTTCACTCACATTCACTTTTTTTCTTTCCTTTTCCTTTTATTTTTCCTCAATTGGCCGAAACTAATTAAAACACTAATTACCAGTTACACAATTATCACCATTACCACCTTATCTTTCCTTTTTTCATCGCATTTCACTCACATTCCCTTTTTCCTTTATTTTCCTTTTTTTCTTCACTGAATTGACCTAAAACTAATTAACTACATTTCCTCTTAACTACCAATTGCACACACGTATAATTATCACCAATATCACCTTTTCTTTCCCTTTTTTCCATCACATTTCACTCACATTCACTTTTCTTTCCTTCATTTTTCCTTTTTTTCCCTTCATATAATCAACTAAAACTAATTAACGACACTTCCTTTTAACTAGCAATTACACACACTTATAATTATCAGCACTATCACTTCCGTCTAATTTTCAACCCATTTCACTCTTGTACATCGTCAGTAAGGTTCGTCACACACACGCCAGCAAGTAATTGAAGTCTTAGCATGCGTTGAAATCCTTGTTAGGGACGAAAAAAAGCGCATATCATCTCCCCACGACGCCATAGGAAACACTGACCTTTTAATCTTTTGTATTCATTGTTCGTCTTTTCAACGGGGCTATAGATGATCGTTTCTTACATCAATAACTTCATTAACACTTATTTTTATCTATTATTATTGTATACCTTCACGTGCTATTGTATACCACCATAGTCAGCTCTGGCCTTTGTTTTGTTGTTGTTGTTGTTTTATTGTTTTTGTTTTATTTTTCATCTTTTCATCGGGTCCATGGAGATTCGTTTCCCACATTCATCTATCTATTTATACTCTTTTTAGCTGTCACTGTTGTACCTTCACGTCCTTTTGTATTCTCACCGCCATAGTCAACATTGGCCTTTGTCTTTTTTGTGTGTCTATCTTTTTTACGCGGGGCTTAATTAAGATTAGTTGCTCACGACACACTCTTTACCTGTCCATCCATTCCTTTACACTCCTTTACCTGCTAATTGTTGTACTTCCACTTGCTATTATACTTTCGTCGCCATGGGCAGCACTGGTCTTTGTTATTTTTTTGTGTCTACCTTTTACTAGCACTTTTTAACTCTCGGTCTCTATTATTAGGCTATTCATTTTACTCCCATGTGTTGTTTAGCGTTAATGGGAGCTAATGAAGATAATGGTGTGAAAACGCAGACGATTGTTTTCTTATTGTATTTTTCTGGGGTCTCATATAGCTGCCCACGACACCCTCTTTACCTAAAGTATTAGGCTATTCAATGTACTTTCTCGTGTTCTTTAGTGTTCAATGGGAAACAAGGAAGGTAAAAATGCTGTGAATATGCAGACGATCAGTGCAAGACATACTCTCTATTTATTAGGCTATTCAATTTACTTTCGTGTGTTATTTAGCGTTGATGGGAGCTAAGAAAGACAATAATGCTGTGAATACGGAGACAGTAATTAGTGTTTTTCTGGGGTCTCAGATACTACGTGCCCACGACGCCTTCTTTATCTGCTATAGGCTATTCATTTTACCTTCGAGTGTTATTTAGCGTTGAATAGGAACTAGTGAAGGCAAGAATGCTGTGAATACGGAGACGATTAGTGTTTTTCTGTTGCACGTTTCGGTTAGTAATGGAAAAAGACTCACTATGGTGTACCAAGAGATAACGTTTAATTTTCCTTTCATGGTGAGACGTCAGTAGTCAGTATACATAAGATGGTGTGATTATGTTAGGTCTGTGGTTACGTTGAATTACACATATTAGCCTACCTATAGTACTTTTAATACCTCAACAGCAGTAGTTTCCCGGTTCTGAAAAACATCTTTATTAGCAATCTCTTAAAAAATGGTCTCTAAGGAACCCATAAGCTCTTCACACTATGTTTTCTGATAGAGGGTTTCGTCAATGATCTAATTTCGCTGTTTTCATTCGTGGTGGGTGTAATTTCTCCTGAAGTATTGGAGAACTAAACTTTATATATTAAACGTTTTTTTTATAATAAATCTTGAGCGGCGTACTGTATTTATTTTATCGTGTTTTTACCCTCCCATGTGTAGTATTAGAGCCATATATGGTTGGTATTATAAGACACTTTCGCTTCTCATATTAACAATTTCTAAAGGTTAAAGAGGGGGGTCAGTCGGGTTCTAATGAGTGTTTCCTTAGGTTCACGGTACAGAAGAAGGGTCAAACTAACACCAGGGTCATAAAGCTATTACTAAAAATACCCACAACTTCTACGAAAGCCTTGTCAAATATGTGTTCTTGGGCGGCGAAATATCTTATAATACGACCCATATTAGGCTCCTAGTGTTGTATTCATGGCATCCTTGTAATATCTCATATCTATGGTTAGCCTTATCGTGAATGAAAAGTGGAGTTAACGTTTATTTTAGATCTCTTACTTTCTCTTTGCTGTGAATGAGAATACAAATCAATAAACAAAAAGTACTGGTGCGATGAAGAAGCTTGCAATGCAGGATTATAGTATTGCAAGTCTTTTGGAGTTATTGGAAGGGTCGTAAGTCAAAAAGTTGGGGCACGTGGGACCACTTTCTTGGCACTTTAGTTGGGTGGTCCAATTTGCCCCAAGGAATTATCTTTTCAAAGTTAATCTATATCAATTCACTACTAGACTCCCATAGTTGTCAACGTATCCCATTGGTCTGCTTCAGGATTGCCCTACCCATTATATTACCTGTTCATAATGTTCTCATATCTCCATCTTCACACCTGTGGCTCACCTGCACCCTCGAGTTCGGGTGTAATCTTACCTGTGTTACCTGCAGCTTCACGGTGACTCGGAGAAGCTTGACATATTGTTGAATGGTGAGGCTGACCTTTAAATGGAGGCCTGGAAACTCTCTCTCTCTCTCTCTCTCTCTCTCTCTCTCTCTCTCTCTCTCTCTCTCTCTCTCTCTCTCTTATTTCCTCTCCTTTGTCCTTTCATCACACTTTCTTTCTTGCTAGATTTATTTGTTCTATTAGCAATTTATTTTTTTACCATTACTTCCTTTCTACACACTTTCTTCCTGAGTTTTTCTTTCTTTGTTACTCTGCCTCCTTCAACCTAACCTTATAACTAGTCTTATACTATTCTTTCTTTACTCTCCATCTTACTTTCTCTCCTTTAAATTAACAAGAGAGAGAGAGAGAGAGAGAGAGAGAGAGAGAGAGAGAGAGAGAGAGAGAGAGAGAGAGAGTTTGTATGTAATGTATTTTTCAATTAACCTTTTTACAGTCATCATTTTCTCTTCATTAATTATTGGGTGATGGGTGTTGTTACCTGTTTAATTAATTAACCACCTGTTGCTTCCTCTTCTTTCGCTCCCTTTCTTCCCTTTCTAAACTGTTCAATCTGTCATCACTTTTTACATTCTCCCCCTCCTCCCCTCCTTCTTCGTCTCGTCTTCCTCCGTTCTTCATTTTTTATAAGTATATTGTTTGTGGGAGCAAGAGGCCTTTTAGCTTAATATTCACCGATTTCACTCCACCTCTCTCTCTCTCTCTCTCTCTCTCTCTCTCTCTCTCCCATTCTCATCTTAACGTCTCTCTCTCATCTCTTGATTCCTCCTCCTTCTCTCTTTCCCCTCCATCTTAACGTAACTTCCCATCCCTTCCCTTCCCATCCCTTGATTCCTCCTCCTTCTCTCTTTCCCCTCCATCTTAACGTAACTTCCCATCCCTTCCCTTCCCATCCCTTTCCTCGTAAAATCTCTTTACTCTTCTTTTCCCTCGTAATGTAACTTCCCATCTCTCTACTCTTCCTCTCCCTCGTAATGTAACTTCCCATCTCTCTACTCTTCCTCTCCCTCGTAATGTAACTTCCCATCCCTTTCCTCTTCTCTCCCCTTCCAAGTTTTTTTCTTTCTTTCTATTTATCTAAGGTTGGAATGGAAAGGAAATATTAATAGCAATGTTTCTAGAAAATATCGTCCTTTCTTCTGTATTTTCTCTTCCTTTCTATTGCAGTACTTCTTTGTTTTCATACCAGTGATGGAAATGAAACAAACGAGAAAGCTATATGGCTAAAACTAAGAAACTCCATGCAGAAACCATTAAAAAACCCACCTCGTATACGGTGACAAAATTATCGAAGAAGACAAAGACGAAAACTAGAGGAGTTTTGGAACACATATAAAAATGACAATAAAATAAATGACATATCGAACACAGAAACAAGATAAGCCTATGAATTAAAATTAAAATCTGACAAGGGAACACATGAACATTTACAGATTATGAAAATAGACACACGACCATGGAAAGACTACAGTACCCTGGCTTCTCAAATGGAGCCCTTGGACATTGCTTTTGTGTGTAGAGGAGCCAGACTACTACCCACTTGCAAACACATCATATATAATTTTGATAAGGACTGTAAGACAAAAGATTGAGAAACACATAATTCAGATAAATAATATAAATGAACTACAACGTGGATTTACTGAAAAAAGGGGTAAATGGCAATCTCTACATTTCTAAATATTGTGTTAGTGGAATCTATTAAATGTATTAAGAAACTAATAGTATATGACATCACTAGACTATATAAATAAGCTTTTAACTTGGTAGACAGAGCAAGATTGATTAAAACCCTGAGAGCAAACAGTGTACACCCCCCCAAAAAAACTATTATAGCTAAAATATATACAGACTTATATATAAACAGAGAAAAACATCTGTCTATTGGCATCACAAAAGAAATTAATCATGGATGTAATGGCTCAACACTTTTATTTTATTACCCATGATATCATAAGATTTGAAATTCACAATTATGGCTCTAAAAGGAATAAATTTACTACACCTATTCCCCCGTATTCGAGTGCTCATTATTCGCGGATTCGCACATTCACGGATTTCCCAGAATGCAGGATTTCCCCTCAAAATGCACAAAATCGGCCCCAAAGGAATTTCCTCGGTGCCATCTGCGGACGAATGTATGCGATGTGTATGTACATACGATGTATAGTGAAAAGGTGATAAAAACTGATAGCGAAGTTCAGAGCAACGGCGGGTCTTGCCAGGAAGTCTTGTATCGGATTGACGAATTATTATGGACCCGCTCAGCACGAGTATGGATGGCGTTGTCGATACCTGTTTAGAGGGACAAAAATCCGCGGATCTTCAAGTAACTTGTATTCCCTGTCTTTCTATGGCTGTGAAAATAATCATTCCACGGGAAATCGGAAAAGTACATCCTCAGGTCGTCCCACCGAGCTGAAGCAAAATGCCAGAAGCATCGCCTCTTCGGTGGGTCCAGAGGGTGTACAGGAGCAATAGGACAGGATACAGAAATAAGATTGTGATCGGAGGAGCCCAACGGAGAGAACAGTTTGACAGAATAAGCAGAAGGGTTTGAGGTAAGGAAGAGGTCTAGAATGTTGGGCCTGTCTCCAAGACGGTCGGGAATACGTGTAGGGTGCTGGACCAACTGCTCTAGATCGTTGAGGATAGCAAAGTTGTAGGCTTGTTCACCAGGCTGGTCAGTGAAAGAGGATGAAAGCCAAAGCTGGTGGTGAACATTGAAATCTCCTAGGATGGAGATTTCAGCGAAGGGAGAGTGGGTCAAGATGTGCTCCACTTTAGAGTTCAAGTAGTCAAAGAATTTTACATAGTTAGTAGAGTTAGGTGAGAGATAAACAGCACAGATGTATTTAGTAATAGAATGACAATGAAGTCTTAGCCAGATGGTGGAAAATTCTGAAGAATCAAGGTTGTGGGCACGAGAGCAAGTGATGTCGTTGCGCACGTAGGCGCAACATCCAGCTTTGGATTGAAATTTAGGATAGAGATAGTAGGAGGGAACAGAGTAGATATTGCTGTGTGTAGCCTCAGAAACCTGTGTTTCGGTGAGGAAGAGAAGGTGAGGTTTAGATGAAGAGAGCTGGTGTTCCACAGAATGAAAATTAGAACGATGACCTACAAATACATACTCACTTGTCACCACAACACACCAACAGTAACAATTACACTTGATTCACTTCCCTCCCCTGCACACTCGGCTCCCCCGTCCCCCCAACAGCCAACAAATATGCGTGTTATGCACCTTCTTTGGTGCCCTGCGCATTATTGTCCAGATCCAGATCCAGACCGCGAATGTTGCGGTAATTGAGAAGAAAGAGGTTCGAGGAGTTATCAAGACACCTCTCGGGTCGGCAGCCAAAAGGGGAGTCCTCCCTGGGGGAATTTGTGGTCCCTCCCCCCAGGCAGGGACTCCGAGGCAAGGTGAAGGTGCGCCATTTTGAAATTTGAATTTTAGGAAAAGGTGTATTCAGTTGTGTGAATGTAGTGTGGTGTGGATAGAGATAGGATCTGTCTTTAGAGAGCATGCTGAACTACTCTCCGGTGTTGATGAGACAATAGGGAAACGGTTTGTGAGGACATGGGAAGGGTCTTTGGAGGGCTTCAGCTCCCTTAATTCTCACCTCCCATATATACCTCACCGGGAGTGGCTTGCGCCCGTTCGGTAGGTGTCTTCCTACCTACTGTAGTTAATCAGTTTAGGCAGAGGAAGAAAGGAAAAAATGAAAGAAAAGTGAATATGAGTGAAGTGGTTACTTTTTTTCTTATTCATAATCCTTGTTCTATTGCAAGTTATGCAAGACATAAAATCACTATGGCAAACTATTTTGTTTTCTCAACAATTTACACAGGATATCAGTTACCTAACTGTCTTGGTTGACTTCAAATTTTCCTCCACCAAACGGATTCCCGAAAGCTGCGGGCTGCAAATCTCCTCCAACAGTTGGCGGAAAAAGTGGGCGGTACCGCCCCTTAATCGGAGGTTGGAGGAAAAATAGCCCATTGTGATAGCCCTTTAATCGGAGGTTGGAGGAATAACAGCCCATTGTGATAGCCCTTTAATCGGAGGTTGGAGGAATAACAGCCCATTGTGATAGCCCTTTAATCGGAGGTTGGAGGAATAATAGCCCATTGTGACAGCCCCTTAATCGGAGGTTGGAGGAATAATAGCCCATTGTGACAGCCCCTTAAATCGGAGGTTGGAGGAAAAATAGCCCATTGTGACAGCCCCTTAATCGGAGGCTGGAGGAAAAATAGCCCAGTGTGATACCCCCTTTAAAGGGGGTATCACACTGGGCTATTTTTTTCCACCGACATCATAGTGCTACCTCCAACCTCCGATTTCAGCCAGTACCGCCGACACCTGCTGACACACGCGTTTGTTTAGGTTTACCTCCAGCTCCAGCAACAATGGCCGACCTCTATTCGAGAAGAATTGTCGCCGCAGCACTGTTACTTCATCACTGCATAGAACTTGAAGCCAAGGAAAAGAGGCGTGAGTGGAGGCGGCAGCGGTTAGCAAGGAGAGAACAGTTATTAGCTGCCAGCAGACGTATGCGGGAGCGTGCTCTGCTAGCCTCAGATAGCGAGGGAGCGGGGCCGAGCACCGCCACCCCTGCACGGGAGAGCAAGCGACGTCAACAACAGCGGCATGGCGGCGACACGTGTGGCGGTGGTGGGGCCGCGCCAGGCCGGGAAGCTCATCTCCGGCCTGGCCAGGGAGGTGAAGATCAGGCCGGCGGGCGTGAGCAAGGCCGCCCGGGTGATCGTGGACGCCGTGCAGGCCGGACACCTGAACATGGAGGAGATCAGGCAGGTGAGGACGGGCCGGGCACAGGCATCCTGGTTTTGCATGAGGGCGGTGGCGGCTGCCTGGGCGGGATGAAGGTGTCTGTTAATGCTAACTAAAAAGTAAGGTATTCCAGGATAGGGTCTTGAAGTGTGCTGGACCTGTCAGCTGGCAGCTGGTGACGTATTTCTCTCCAGGGGTGAAGAGGTAAAAGGATTAACCGACATCAACGTAAGTAGGGAGCTCGTGATTAGACAGATAGATAGACTCAAAGTTACTAAGGCGCCAGGGCCAGATGAAATTTTCCCCAGGGCATTAAAAGTGTAAATCTGAAATCAGAGGGCAGCTAACAGAAGTTTTTAAGAAGCCACTAGACACGGGTGGTGCCTGTTTCATGGAGGCAGGCACACGTTATTCCAATATTTAAGAAGGGAGACATATCTTCTATGCAAAACTATTGGCCGATTAGTTTGACGTCAATAATAGGTAAAATGCTTGAGTCAATAATAGGAGATATTATTAGGGACCATATTGACAGACAATTTAATTAACGACTCACAGCATGGGCATATTAACCCTTTAAGCGCGGGGTTGTTTTACCGCGCCTGTCCTCCCACGTGGGCATATTCAGGCAAAAACATACCTCACTTCAACCTTTCATACCTTCACTCCTACTTCACTCAGTCACTCACATGACTCAATGAAGCATCATTGTAAAGTAAATACCCTTACCTGTCCTTTGACGTTAAGTTGAAGACTATATGACCATTTGTAGAGCAAGTACGGAATATTGAATTATGGTTATTATAGACATTATTATAGACAGTTTTCCACCACTAGTGGACTTCCCATCTATGATTTAGTAATATAAAGCATAACTTTTATACAGTCTATGTGAAACATACCCAAAAAAAACTAACTTCCAGGCCTTCCTGATGCCCTTGATGGGTGTTGAGGTCGAAGGGCCCCCACCTTGTGGATGAAATTCACTGGAAGGTGAGAAGAGGTGGGATGTCTAGCAGGCATCTTCTCATAGCTAACACAAGGCATACACTGACCAATAATTAGTCAAGGGAGCATGGTTGGGTATTGTTTGAAAGAAAATGACATGTTAACCCTACTTCAGCATACACAAATTCAATTTGATGATGCGCTAATTAAAAAAATCCCATGTCGACTATTGTCGGCACCCACAGTTTGAACCCAGGCACCAGCTGTAGACTATTGTCGACACCCGCGATTTTAAGGGTTAAAGGAAAGTCGTGCCTTACTAATCTTTTATCTTTTTACAATAGAGTATACGAGACAGCTGACAATGATGAGAGTTACGATGTAGTTTATTTTGATTTTAGTAAGGCCTTCGACAAGGTACCTCACCAGAGACTTAAATAAAGTCAGGGCTCATGGAATAGGAGGGAAGGTTTATGATTGGATTAGGGCGTGGATTAGTGACAGGAAACAGAGGGTTACCATTGACGGTAAAAAAATGCGAATGGGGTAATGTTACCAGTGGGGCTCCTCAAGGTTCAGTGTTAGGCCCGCTTTTATTCATTACCTACATCAATGACATAGACAATGGGATAACTAGTGACAGGTAACTTTGCGGATGACACCAAAATAGGATGCACTATTAGGACAAGGGAGGATGCTAGAGCACTGCAGGAGGACCTCACCAAACTGTCAGTTTGGTCAGAGAAATGGCAGATGAATTTTAACATCACCAAGTGTAGCATACTAAGTGTAGGAACTAGGAACACACAACCCATTACACAGGTATAGTTTAGACTCCACAGTGATAGGTAGAACAGAGTGTGAAAGGGATTTGGGAGTGTTAGTGAACTCTGACCTAAAACTAGGAAGCAATGTATTAGAGCGAGGAATAGAGCTAACAGGGTATTAGGCTTTATTAACAGGACGGTAACCAACAAAAGTACAGTGGTCATCCTCAGACTCTATTTAGCAGTAGTTAGGCCATACTTAGATTATGCTGTCCAGTTTTAGTGCCCACACTACAGGATGGACATCAACTTGCTGGAATCAGTTCAGAGGAAGATGACCAAGATGATTCAGGGATTGAGGAACCTCCCATATCAAGATAGGCTGAAACATCTCAACTTACATTCATTAGAAAGACGAAGAGTGCGGGGAGATCTGATAGAAATATTTAAATGGGTCAAGGGTTACAACAAAGGTGATATAGGCTAAGTAACGTACTGAGAATTAGCCAGCAGGATAGAGCACGCAGTAATGGATTTAAATTAGAACAGTATTGATTTAGGAGGGAAATAGGCAGGCATTGGTTTAATAATAGGGTGGTGGGGGAATGGAATAGACTCGGCAATCACATAGTGAGTGCAGAGACGATAGCTTGTTTTAAGATTAGACTTGATAGCTACATGGACGAGGATGACAGGTGGTAGTGGGAGGAAATCTGGAGCTGCCTTGTGTAGGCCATTCGGCCTCTTGCAGTCTCCCTGTGTTCTTGTGTGGGACGCCTCACGATTTGGAGCCTCAGTCACTTCTATACCTGTGGACCTTTGGAGTCCAACGAGGCTTGAGTGGCATTTTTATTTACCAAACTAGCAAGTAGCAACATATCAAAGTTGTAATGGTCAATATTAAGTTAACACCAAAAAATCTGAGTGCTGTACATCATTTGTGACATAATGAAAATGTTTGCAAAATAAAACGCATTCAGTAATATATCCTTCAACACTCCATCCCGTGATTCATAGGATTGCATTTATGGGGACATATGGATAAATATTTCTTCATGCAAGAAAAGAGAAGTCAAACAATGGTGTCATGCTTTCAATTTCTTACAAGTAGTGGTGGAAGGTATTGAGAATTTTGCCATTCAACATGTCCCCCAACTGGTACGCCGCTGCCTCACACGATGCATTCCTCTGTCTCTCTCAAATCAAGAGCACAGGAGGTTGTTTACACTGCTGCAAAACATATACGCTCCCGGCAGCAAGTGTTAAACTTATTTTGTGTTTCTAATTTAAATCAGAATACATGCATCTTTAGTATCCTTTAATATTACATTCAGTATACTGAACTTTAGGAGAACAACAAAGCATGTGATGACTGTTTCTGTGGGAAAAACTATATATTTTACTTTTCTTTTTCTTGTGTTGCTCCATTTTTCAAATGCTGCACTGAATCGATCAAGTAGCTGATATATGTTGCTCATGTATTTAACAAGAATTGCTTATCTGCTCAATTTGGCCTATTTCACTGTTATTACAGACCCAAAGTCAACTCCTCCCAACACCCCCTTTAACTCACCGCCTCCTTCTGCTGACCTGAGCAAGTGTTCTCACCAATCCAGCAAGAGGAATGTTGGCTTGATATGAAACACACTAACAAAATTTCTCCTAAAACTAGAAAGAAATAATTATCCTCTACCTTTGTCAACATTTCTAACAGGGTCCACAGGGAGTTTGAGGCAGGCATATGCTGATTAAGCAAATGCTAACACTACCTCACAAGTTTAAGGAGTGGAAACACTATGGCAAAGCACTCCTATTTTATCAAGATAGTGCTCACATTACACATGTTAATGCAGACATGTTAATGCATGATAATATGTCTATAACAAAGCCTTCCACAAATGCTCACTTGACTTAATCCTTGGTAAGAGAAACTCATGACATTATAATACCCTTGATTATAATGATAAATGGGTATAGTGTCCTGTTAATGAAGTAAATGGTCATGACAAATACTTTCAAGGCTCAGGGAAAGGGTCATCATCATCAGGGATGAAATAACTGCAGCAGGTGTCCCCTTAGTGGGTCTGCTGACAACTGTTATTGTGCTCGTATACAGACGCTTTTACCAACTAACGCTACTTGCCAACACATGCTTAACAAAATACTGCTGGTTGATAAGCAGAATATAATATTAATTATGTGGTGCTGATCTTGCAGTGAATTATACGTATTTGTTAATATGAAGAAAACTTAGTTAAGACTGACCAATAGCTTATGCAGCTGTTCAGTTTCTTAACCCCTCACAGTTTGAACAAGAGCCAGAGAGCGAGGACCCGGCGCTTGTGGTGGGAACAGGCCACTAGGTAAGAAGATTGAAGGTGCAATCGCAAGGTTTCATGTCACTGGTCTGCATCAAGGAATAAATGGTTAAGATTAATCATTTTGATGCACCCATGTTTTGCTTCCTACCTTACAAAGTACTCTTCTATTGTTATACATGTCTTCTAACCTTCAAACCCTCTGAAAAAACATTAGAAAAAATGTAAAGTCAAAACAAGGGTGAAAATAGACAATATAGTTGTGTAAAATTGCGCAGCCCAACGCCCAATAGACCAGGTCCAACTAATGCTAATTACAGCCTGAAGATCACTTCAGCGCTTCTATAATCGCTTCTGTTGGTTTGCTGCAAATCAAAATGATTTGGCATATGCAGCTATACACTTTACTACTACTCAGTTTTCTAATAGCTTTGTTCCACGTATAACTAAATTGTGGATTGAGAGGTTTAGAAGAAGATTAATCCTCTTGACCCTTTCCATACTGTGATGCCGACGTCTGCATCACGGATGGAAAGGGTTGATGTTCCTTCTATAGCAAGGTGACTGGAGCTGAATGGCATAATCAAGAAGAGGTCTGACCAATGCTAATTACGGCCTGAAGATCACTTCAGCACTTCTATAATCACTTCTCTTGGTTTGCTGCGAATCAAAATGATTTGGCATTTTCAGCTATATGCTTTAATACTATTCAGTTTTCTAAAAGCTTTGTTCCATGTATAATTAAATTGTGGAACTTGCTTCTAAATTATGTTTCAAAGATGAAAACTGGCAATTATTTAAGTGTAGAGGTAATAGTTTTTACTAAGGCAAATGTTCCTCCCTTTGGGACCCTGATCAGGTATATTATTCCTTGAACTCTCCAGAGGGGCTGACATTCTTGGCCTGCGATGATGATCATAATAATAATGATAATAATATTACTTATGCTCCTTAAAATAAACCCAGTACTCTGTGTGCATGATTCTTAGCCTGAATGCATTGAGCCCTTGGAGGGTGACCAGAACTCAATAAAACTCCTAAATCCTTTTCACATCCAGACCTACTTAGGAGAGTGCCTTCACTCAAAATACTACACTTCCTGATATTGAACTCCATCTGCCATTTCCCCCCCCAAGCATACACTGTCTAGTTCATCATGGAGAACACTTAACATCCCAGTCTGATTCAACTACTCTGCTGATCTTTGTATCATCTGCAAATTTACTAATAAAAGAAAATTTTGGGGCCACATGCAATAGCAGTTATAATTATCAAAGAAGGTTGTCACATGTTGCATCTCACAAACACTGGTAGACGGTGTTGAGGGAGCGAGAGAATGGCATCATTGTTGGGAAGTGGAACTGTAACATTTACTGACAAATGGGAGTGAAAGTGGATTTGATGACATACAAATAACTATGAAAAAAAATCTCCTGTAAATGAACAACCAAATAGTGTTCACTTTTAGTCAAATATTGAATCAGGCTGATAAATTGACATATACTATATATAAAAAAAAGAACATTTGCAGATTCATATTTATAAAAATGAAGTTACTAACATTTTTTTTTTTCTTGCATTCCTCCTCTTCCTCCTCCTCCTCTTCCCCCCTCTCCTCCACCACCTTCTCCACCACAACCACTGCTACCCTTTCCTTGTCCACATTTTCTGTATCTTCCTCCTTCACCACCACTGCCACAGCCCTCCCCCCCCCCCCCCCCACAGAATGAAGACCTGCCCCATGAGTTTGGCCTCACCAATGGACAAATAGCCAACTGGGTCTTCCTCATCGACACCCTCAACTTCTGCTTCTGGACGCCCGACGGTCAGCCAAAGTTCACCGTCAACTACCAGGGAAAGGTGACACCCCCTCCTCCTCCTCCTCGTACCCTTCTTGTGACCTTGAACTGCTCACTGTCTTGACCAGATGTAATGATTGTAGATGTTTTTCTCCCTCCTCACTTTTTCCTGCCCATTGGTTTAGAGGCCAGACATCTAGTTCCAAGTAGGACAGTCCAATTTTTAACCCGGTAGCAGCGGGGATCATGTTTCTTAATGGTCCCTCTAAGCGAGAAATATGAGGAAAAATCATCACTTGCACAAACCATTTCATAATATATATCAAAACATTTGTGATCATTTTATGTTTTATCTATTTTGGGGGGTTAAATCATGGCACAAACTTGGCCCGTTGCTGCTACACGGTAAAGCCACAAATTTGTCCCGTCGCTGCTACCGGGTTAAGCACTCCACTCTCTTGCATTGCCAACTTTGTGTCAGATGTTTGTTTGTTTTCCTTTGGGGATCTGACTAAACAGATTTTTATATATCAACAACTAGAAACTGAAGGTTATTATGAACAGTAAAGTCTATTTATTATATATGTTGACTTGTGAAGTAGTTAAGCATATGCTGCTCCACCATGACTAAAAACGTATGGAAATTTCTCTGTTCTTCATTTGTTATTTGTAAATGGATGGATGATTTATTTACAGCACAAAATTGCCACAAAACACTTAGCACATTATGGCATATATAGAATCAAGAATACTTATAAGCTTATTTCCAGAGCTGGGCACTTCCGATCATCAGTCCGATCGTCCGATCTTCAGATCTGATCGGAACAGTAATAGGCGATCGGAATGCAAAGACTGGATCATCTTTGAAAAAAGGTAATCGGACTGTGGAAATCGGAACTCCACAAACTAAATAGCGATCACCGATCACATAAAAAAAATGTTGTCCATGTTGTCATGGCAACAACTGACTGCGGACATTTTGAAAACCTCACGACTCATTACAATTATTTGTATACACATTGCTAAATAGTTACTTTAATAAGTGTCTTTATTAATAATATTAAGCAATAATTAGATTGTTAATTTATTTAATCCTCTTAAGGTATCGTGAACGAAACGCGCAGGCGCAAAGTCTCTTTATTTGCTTGGCGGGACTTGTCACACGACGCCATGACAGTGTGGTGTGGACCGTGTGGGCTGCAGCAAGGTATAGCGAATGGGAGGTAGGTTCACATTGGCCGCTCCGCGCAGGGTGTGACTCTGTGAGTATGACGTCACGTGAAATGAAGTTGTGGTAGAGTACATGATCTAAGAAGGTAAGGTCGACCGAATGGAGGGTCAAAATTCGTTCCATTCCGCGCATCCTCTCTTACCTCCTCGTGACGTAACACAGAGTATAAAAAACAGCAGAGCGAATCGGCAACTCATCAGTCACACTCACCGCCGTGTTCTCCGTATTCTAGTCTCTCTCTCTCTCTCTCTCTCTCTCTCTCTCTCTCTCTCTCTCTCTCTCTCTCTCTCTCTGTGTGTGTGTGCGTGTGTGTGTGTGTACATCGCTAGACATCACCTCTGCGTTACTACGCTGTCCACGCAGTACGGCAAGGCTCCCGGCCCGCTGTGTGTATGTGTGTGTGTGTGTGTGAGTGTGTGTTGTGTGTGTGTAACGTGAGATCGAGGTGATGTCTACAGAGTACACACACACACACACACACACACACACACACACACACACACACACACACACACACACACACACACACACAGAGAGAGAGAGAGAGAGAGAGAGAGAGAGAGAGAGAGAGAGAGAGAGAGAGAGAGTTCCTCCTTTGAAAATAACCTTTTATTTCTGAATTGCAGTAGTACCAATCATTATGAGAGAGAGAGAGAGAGAGAGAGAGAGAGAGAGAGAGAGAGACTTCCTCCTTTGAAAATAACCTGGTTACCGCTGAATTGTGAAAGAGAATGGGAGAGGAACTGCACGTGAGAGAGAATGCCAGTTCCTTCCAAGGTTCCCTCCTTGTGTCGTCATTGACGGGATGCGAGTCAGTCGACCTTACTCCTTAGACCATGGCAGAGTAGATACCGCGCTCTTGACTGGCGTGTATGGTCGGCCGCCTACCGCCATTTTGGTACGGCAAATATTATTGCCGACATCTAAAGAAACGTGTGTAATTTAGAGTTAAAGAGAATGACAGGTAACCTGGTCTATACTCAGTGATGGAGAACTAAAGTCTGCAACCAACATCTAATTTTGTACCAGTGTTCATTCCTTTTACTGCACGTAACGATTGCACACAAAGCCAACATAATCTGCTCGAGAATAAGATTTGTCTTAGTATATATTATATCATATTTCCATCCAATTCTAAGTTCTTGATCTCTTGGCAGCCAGTGAAAGTGTATAGTACTGTTTCCTATCACATAAACTGATTGACAACCACACACAATACAAAAAGTTGGCATGTTGAAAGAAAACACACTTTAGCTAAGTTTCCCATTGAGTGAGTGAGGAGCTCAGCTCAAGAGGCTGGTGCGCGCGACTGACCTCTCTTCCATGCCCGGACCCCTCAGTCCTTCTTTCACCTGACGTCATGCGCGGAAGAGACAAATTTAAGTACCCCCATGGTGAACCTACCCTCCATTCTCTTTACCGTGGGCTGAAGTGGAATTCTATCCGCTCACTCTAGTAACCGAGTCACCTGCCTCAGTTGCCAGTTATGCATTTTCTGCTGCAGTGATATCACCCTCTAATGGCGGCACCGTCAGTTCCTTTTCGGGAAACTTAACAAGACCTAAGCTAAAAGGCGGGGCTTCGCCCCCCTTTTCATCCCCTCGACCCCCCCAACCCGTCAGGGTCCCCCCTGCAACAATAGGAGGAGGAAGAAGGAGGTCTCGCGAGACAGCGCAACATGCCGCCCAGACCACGGCACCAAACTAACGCTCCATACCCCTCCCATCCAAGAACGTATCTAACCTCTTCTTGAATTTATCTATCGTGTTGGTGCTCACCACATTACTGCTAAGTCTATTCCACTCATCCACCACTCTGTTGGTAAACCAATTCTTGCCTATGTCTTTGTTGAACCTGAACTTATCCAACTTAAACCCATTGCTACGTGTCCTACCCGGCTCACTTATAATCAAAACCTTATTGCTTATGTTCTTCTTGTAACTCTTATTTATGGACCAATTTCTTTTATTCAAAAAGCTATTTGATCAGAAGGATAAGAGATTAATGATCACTACTGTTTGTTTTATACATTAGTAAAGAATATTTCCTAAATATCGATGATGAAATATAAAAAAAAAAAGACAAATATTTCTTAAAATCTAAATTAACTTCAAACAACAATTAGAAGAGCAAACTTAATTCCTTTTTCATACTTTCAGAAACTGAAGAAAAAGGGCAGACTTAAATAAATGCCTAAATTAAGAAGCTATGATAACTTTTTTCTTTACCATGTCCTATATACCGAAAGAAGGAGTAAGAACAAAGATTATTATGGGCAAATATCTAAGTTACTACTTATTTGAAATTATTACTTAAAAAACGCCTAAAATAGGTGTTTAATCCCTGTAATTATCATCCTATAAAAAATAATAACAATTATTATAAGTTTTAATGATTGGAAGATCGGAATTAAATGATCGGAACAAAAGAAGGCGGGGAGGCAGTGGCTGAGTTGACAGAGTGACAGCGCCGCGTTCAGGAGGACGCGAGTTCAATCCCCGCCTGGTGCCACCAAGCTGGGATTTTTCAGCCGCTGCCGAGTGGCTTAAAACTACCCACATGCTGTCCAGAAGACCACCTATCAACCCGGACTCTAGATTCTAGGATTAAAGATGAGCTCCGGGAGGGCAGCATGAGCCAATGCAAAATGGCGCCACTATAAACTCTCGCCTGCGCCAGAACGGGCTGGGCCGACCATCAGGCCCCACCGGGAAGAAGTCTTGGGCCGACCATCAGGCCCCACTGGGAAGAAGCCTACCGGCGCAATATGCCGCGACTTGGGGAAAAAAAAAAAAAAAAAAAAACGATCGGATGATCGGAATCGGATCAGTTGCACAAAGTGATCAGATGACCGGGTATCGGAACAGCAAAAAAGTGATCGGTGCCCACCACTGCTTATTTCTGTATATTATACTCTTTATACTTCAAAATCATGGAAAACAGTTAATTACCCTATTTGCTGGTTCAGAGACACTTTTTTCCTCAAAACAAGACTCATGTAGCTACGTGTTAGGCTGGCCCACCGCTGGTCTCAACCCCACACTCACCAAACTTGTGGCATGTACCAAACTGGCCCAAAAAGTTCTTTAAAGCCGAAATTCGTTATATCGAGGTCAGTAAAATTGAGGGTTTCCAGTATTGTATGGTATGTCTATCACAGTATGGTGCTAACCCAGTAGTATATATGGGTAGATATGTACTTCTAGTAAGGAAATTAAACAACAAAACATCCTATTAAAATTGATAAAGGTCAGGATGGCAATTTTCTTCTAATTGCCACACTTAAAAATGGGGTGCATATTCTACAATTGCAAATATGGTAATTTTGGTGAATAGATTTTGTAAAAATACATCCTTTTTGAAAATTTGGAAATAGCCTCCCTGGTATAAGAAGTTGTTATAAGAAAAAATGCGAGAAAATTCAACTTTCCTGACAGAGTAGTAGACCAATGAAACATATTAGTGGAAGAACTTTTGTGTGACAAAATTTTTACAGTTTGGAAGACTATGGGAATTGCTTTAGAAGACAGGACTCAACAATCTTGACTCAGTCTTGTAAAAGTACAATGAGAAAAGAGCTTACACACACACATACAGCACACACACACACACACACATGAGACTAGAGTGGGGGAACTGTGCCTACCAACACTTGAAGAAAGAAGAGAAAGAGGAGACCTGATATCACTGTACAGGAACACAAGTGGAACGGACGTGTTGGATTGAAATGATTTAATCAAGATGGAAGGGAGGAGGCAACTAAGAGGACACACCAAGAAATTGAGAAAAGGGACTTGTTTGAAAGACATAAAGAAGTACAGATGGACTGAACAAAGACATTGATGAAGCAGGCAGTGTCCATGAAATGAAAGAAAAGCTGGACAAATATAGATTGTGAGACAGGACTGACCAAGCTTGAGCTCAGGCCCTGTATACTACAAATAAGTAAATACACACACACACACACACACACACACACACACACACACACACACACACACACACACACACACACACACACACACACACACACACACACATCTCATCTCTAGCCCTTCCCTCTCCCTCAGACACGCACCGGCTACTTGGGGATGGTGGCGGCCGTTAACCGAGCCTTGGGTGAGGGGCGGCCCATGCATGACCCCGCCCACTACTCCTCCCTCACCCTGGAGGACCTGAGGCACATCTTCCGCTCCGACACACCCTCTCAGATGCCCCTCCTGGAGAAGCGCTTGGAGGTCCTGCAGGAGGTTGGGGGCATCCTGAAGGAGAAATTTGAGGGGACATTTGAGTGTGTCCTGCGGAAGGCGGAAAACAGTGCCATGAAGCTCGTCAACATCGTGACAGAAAATTTTCCATGTTTCCGAGATACAGCGTGCTTCGAGGGGAAGCCGGTGGCATTCTACAAGCGGGCACAGATCCTGGCAGCCGACATCTGGGTGCTGTACCGAGGCCAGGCTCCAGGGGGCTTTGCAGACATAAGCAAGCTGACCATGTTTGCCGATTACAGAGTCCCGCAGGTCCTGGCCTACCTGGGGGCCCTGGAGTACTCCGAGGCTCTGTATAAGAAGTTGAAGGACCAGCACATGTTTAGTACTGGAGACAGGGAAGAGGTGAGCAAGACTGTGAGGTGTTCTCTTATTTTGGTGGTGGGTTTGTTAACTAATTCTCTAAACTTAAGCTTTCCCAATAGTGCAAGACTTTTATGACATCCTTAAGTACTTACAAATTTATACACCAACTAACACCAACACTTCAACTATTACTAACACCCCGACAGCCAATAGAACTAACCCAGCTCCACTAACTTCCTCACTAATGCACTAGCCACCACCAACACCACAACTAATATAGCACCACCACAGCCATCAGGACCACCCTAACTCCTCTTTTTACTCTACAACATTTACCAGCACCACCACAGCCATCAGGACCACCCTAACTCCTCTTTTTACTCTACACATTTACCAGCACCACCACAGCCATCAGGACCACCCTAACTCCTCTTTTTACTCTACACATTTACCAGCACCACCACAGCCATCAGGACCACCCTAACTCCTCTTTTTACTCTACAACATTTACCAGCACCACCACAGCCATCAGGACCACCCTAACTCCTCTTTTTACTCTACACATTTACCAGCACCACCACAGCCATCAGGACCACCCTAACTCCTCTTTTTACTCTTCAACATTTACCAGCACCACCACAGCCATCAGGACCACCCTAACTCCTCTTTTTACTCTAAACATTTACCAGCACCACCACAGCCATCAAGCCCAAAATAACTCCTCTTTTTTACTCTACAACGTTTACATTTATCAGCCCCACCACAGCCATCAGGACCAGCCTAAAGCCACTCTTCCTTCCTCCCTCAGATTGAGATTCGCGGGTGTTCCATCGAGGCCACAGAGCTCATTGTTGCAGAGGCCCAAAAGCTGCTGAAGGCCGAGGGAGGTAATGGTGTCCCCCTGTCCAGTGTGACGGTAGATTACTTCCTCTGGCTGTACAGGGTGAAGCACGCCGCCGAGCTGGAGTGTGTGCCGTACCACAGGGTGAGGTGCATCTACTATTAATGTGGGGTTGTGTAGGGCTCTGTCTGGATTTGTTTATGTAGAGTGTGTTTGTCAAGTATGTGTGTGATGTTCATTCAGTAAGGTGCAACTGCTACGTGTGTGTGTGTGTGTGTGTGTGTGTAGAAAGGGAGACGGCTCAATGGCACTAAAACAAAGTAGTTACAAAAAAGTCGGCAAAGTGCTGCTCCAACAAAAGAAAAACAGAACAAGAGGCCAAAAGAGAGGTCAGTTTCAGGAGAAGAGGAGAAAGTGAGCGGGGTGGGTTGTTCACTACACATAGTATGATGGAGTTGGCCTGGTGGGGGTGGCCCTGATCCACATTGCCTACACCTCATCGGGAACATCCACATGGAGCACTGAGGGGCTGAGAGTGTCTCACCACCACACTAAAACTCCACCACCTCTCCCCTCCTCCCTGAGGTGGGAAAACACACTGTACCCGTCCACCTGTCACAGCTCTGGGGTCATTTGCCAGGGTTCCGTGGTCCCCATCATGTCCGGGTTTAGGGTTTTCACTGTGGTAATAACCTCATCAAGTTTGTTATTCAAGGAGGTGACATTCAACATAAGCACTGAGGGAGGTTATACCTTGTGCACGGCGCTTCAGGGTTTGTAAAGCTTGGGGTCCCCTGTTGCTGCCTCTCTGCGCACATGTGATTGATTTCAATGATTTGATGGGTCACTGAGTACAACATCCTGCCCCCTGGCCAGATAAGGGATGTCCAGCTAGCTCCTCACCTGAGCCTGTGAAGGAAGTGCTGAGAGTGCTAAGCACTGCACTGTCAGGGGATTATGCAGATCCCAGCAGGTGCGAGAGGGGAGAGTAGTGGTGAGGGTACTAGTGAGGATGATGATGTGGTGAGGAGGGTCACAGGTGATCCTATAACAGCTACACAGAACACTGAGGTCACACAAGACCCTGGCTCAGGTCAGTGTGTGTGTGTGTGTGTGTGTTTTGTTCTTGTTTATTTATTCAGAACGTGTATGTTGTTCCGTGTATTTGTTTATTAAATGTGTGAAAAGCTGGGTAAAAGTATATGTGTGTGTGTGTGTGTGTGTGTGTGTGTGTGTGTGTGTGTGTGTGTATTTACCTAGTTGTAACTTTACAGGGCCTGGGCTTATGCTCATGTGGTCCTGTCTCACATCTGTACTAGTCCAGTTTTTCCTTAGAGTTGTGCACACTCTTCGCCAATACTACATCCTCGCTTAGTCTGTTCCAACCCTCTATGTTTCTTTGCGGGAAGCAATATTTTTTTGTCTCTCAAGCATCTTCATTTTCTCAATTTTTTACTGTGTCCTCGTGTGTTGCTGGTGTTTCTTACTTAGTAGCAACTCATTATCTACCTTCTTCCATTTTATTCCAAAATTTGTAAATTAGTATTAGGTCTCCCTGTGTGTGTGTGTGTGTGTGTGTGTGTGTAGTTGTCCATGTTTGATTTTGTGTAAGATCAATAGAAGAAACACTGACTTTATAAGATCTGTTCTAAAGTTCTCTAGTAAGTTAAATAATACAATGTAATACTGTCATACACTTAGCTCTCATGTATGTAGTCAAAGTGTCCATGTTTATCGTGCATGTTATAACTTCAGTCCAACGTCGACCACTGTGCTGTACCCTCCACATTAATGGTGAAAATAAGCCCTGCCCACACCAGCCCAGACCACCAATGATATCTTTAACCTTTCCCGGCATCCACCAATCACACACAAGCTGAGTTGGAGAGAGGGTGTGGCTTGTTTGTGTATTGTCTGGCGAAAGGATTGAGAAGGGTGAAGGGATTATTTTTAAGGCTAATGTGGGCACAGCATAACGCATCTGTCTGTGAGCATCGTTATTTGTTTGCTTGTGTAATGAGGGGATGCTCTGTATCCAAGACTATTTTTTGTACTTGCTGATACAGACTTGTGTTTTCCTTTCCTACATACTAAGTTAAGATACTCAAAAAGCATTTGTTTTTTGATAGAATGTCGTAATCTCATCTAATGATTTGAAAGACGTAACAAGCATAAAAGAAATATCACAGAAAGCAATCAGTCACAGTATGCAATAGAATGATAATATCTTCCTTTTCATAGCTACCTCACTCTCTTGGTAAGATTGCCTGAATAAGGACAGGACGTCATATGTATTGACAAATAACATTATTTTGCTACACAGTCAACAGCCATTAATATTAAGGGCCACTTTCACAGTCACTTTTGTTTGTTTTGATCATTATCAGTGGCGGCAATCTCCGCTATAGTAATTCCACATGAAACTGGCTGATGGGGTAGTGGCGGCTGCAGAGGAAGCGAGAGGTGTTGAGAGTGTGTGGTAAGGTGCAGGGCGGGGCTAACCCCGCAGCCGCCACTACCCCATCAACCAGTTTCATGTGGAAATACTATAGCGGCAATCGCCGCTCATTGGTTACGATGAAAACAAACAAAAGTGACTGTGAAAGCGGCCCTAAGAGATGTAAGAAAAGCTTTCCATGAAGGAGGAATAAAATTAAAGTCAAGGACTTCAGTGTCTGTTTAAGCATTGGAAAATTGACAGTAAGATTGAAATAGATAATTGAGTTTTAGAAGAGAGCTCTAGGAATACAATAGCCTTTCACACAGCAAAATGTTATTTTTTACTTAGTTGCAATTCATCATTCTGGTTTGGAAAAGTGTGATGATAATACTTGCTGTCAACAAAATAGATGGCTGCCCACGCTGGTGCCAACCATTAGTCATGTTTTTATTCTTCTTACCTAAAAAACATTCCAACCCTCAATGTTTTTATGAGAAAAGTCAAGGCTTTTTAATTTATAACTTCTTTGGTGTTTTGAATCGAAGGGAAGACTGAATGTACTGATCAGCAACTGACATATAGTATATCTGTGTTATACTGACATTTGCATCATAGGCAAATTGAATGTAGGTGGTGGAATTGTGAACTTTGGTACCTATCACCATATTAGCACGATCATCAGTGGCACTTTTGTTCTCCAGCACCATCAACATTACTTGCTTCCTGCACCCACACAGGGAGAGGCAGCCTTTGAGACAGATGGAGGAAACCAATACCAATTTTTGTAACATTTGAGGTAATGAAAACTATTGAAGCCTGTGAAGTGTGTAGTAAACCAGTTCAGTTGACGGGCTGTGGTTTTGGGTTTAGAAAGAGTATCAAAATATTAAATAGATCACTCACTATAATCACTCTTCTGTGGTGAAGTGGCTCACACACCTTGCTAGATATTTGCAGGACAGGGATCATATCCCAGCCTGGTCAGTCACCCCATGGCCAACCCAGCTGTTCATCCTCCCTTTTAGGCTAGGCAGTAAATGGGTACCTGGGGAAACCTGGGAAGGTAAACTATGGTAACCCAGGTGTTGCACTTACCCTGTGCACTTCTCGAGGTAGTGGGTTCCCACCACAGGCTCAAGGGCCAATGCACCACACGTTACATACTAATCTTTGGCTCTGATTCCATTTTCACCATCAGTGGGTGGCACTGTTCTTTCTGTATTCAGTCCTACAGACATTTCCTGCTGCAGACTGCCACTCAGCAGCAGCCTCATTTACACAATTTTTCTGCTGCAATCATCTACTCAAGACTAGTTAAGACTTTTGTGTAGACATTATGCAACAGAGTAAAATATATTCTCTGCATTCTCTTTTCCTACTGTTCTAATATCATACTGCACCAAGAACCCGTAACACACATTATTTTAGCTTTACTTTTTTCTTGTCTGAAAGCCAAATTACAGTGAGAAGTTGAAGAGATAAAGGTCATTATCCTTAGACACTTCCACCTCTCACATAATTACTCCCAAAGGCTGAAGAGGAGATGAATCAGTTTCTAATAAGTATTTTTTAGGTTCTGGTACAGAGGAAGGGTCACACTACCACTGAAGTCAAAAACTACCCCTGGAAATGGCCAAAACTCCTATGGAAGACTTGTCAAATACGTGTGCCTGGGAGCCGAACTGTCTAAGAACACGGCCCATAGAAGAGCACATCGTGGACATGTTTCCAGGACTCAAGACCAAAGTCCATTAGTCTATCTTTACCCCAGACGCCTTGTACCCTTACAGAAACTTAGCCAAAGGAGATGACCCCAGCAGAAGAGAACAATAGTACTTCTGGCACTCCTCTCAGTCTCCACTTGCTGCCTTTTACTTTCCAACACACACACACACACTCTCTCTCTCTCCAATGTTCATTCACTACTGATCCATTAGTTTATAAGAGAAAGATGGTTAGTAAATTAAACAATATTCTGTGATACGAGATTTCTATTGGACAAGAATTAAACCTTTTAACAGGGAACAACTTCTCTAGCCGTCTATTTGTTTACTGTTATGTCTACTTGGTTACATTCATGTTTTCTATAAGGAGAAACTAGAGCCATATGATCAAAGCCTAGGCCAAAGTAAAAGAGAGGGGTATCAGAATTATGTAAAAGGTTGATAAGTGAAAAGTTGAGGTGCAGTTCAAACTTACGTGCGAGATTTTTTTTATTTTTTATAATCGAACATATTTATTATCCAAGAAGGAAAATTGGTATATGACAGAACGAGAACAAGAAAAAAGAGAGAGAGAGAGAAGGGAACCAAAAAAGTATTGTTGCCTGAAAATCCAAAGATGAGGTGAAACAGATTGATAGTTTATTGTTGCAAGTAAACAAAACAGGAGAAGGGAGGAGCATGCCATCCCAACCCCCGGACAGTACAGAGTGTGATCATACAACTAAAGATACATGTGGAAGTAGCACCAGGAAACTAAAAAGATGCACAAAGGTAAAACAGTGAAGAGTGGGAGGGACCAACGCCTGCTGAATAAACCGCATGAGTCTTCGTCAACACTAATGTGGCTGAGTTGTCTTTGACCCGTTCTTCAAGGCGTGGTTAGCTGGTTTTGCTGAATTTTTTGTATCGTGTTTTTCCGACTGAGTTTGTCATGTCAAAAACTGAAAAACGAACACTTAAAAGTTGCAGCAATAGCTAGTATGGTCGCCGAGTACAAAGACAAATATAATGAAAGTAGAAAGGATTTAAGTCCGTCACAAAAAAATAAATAAATAAATAAAAATAAAAAGGTCAAACTAGGCACAGAACTTGATACTAATGCGACGTTTGAAAAAAAATCTGGCGTATGAGAGAGGGAGAGAGAAAAGGAAAGAATGCGTATTTCCTAACTAATGGTATGTGGCACGCATTCTTGAACAGGACCGGTTACAGTAGGATAGGATAGGTTAGGTTAGGTTAAGTATGATTCACTCAATAACTACTTTTGAGTGGGAATCACAATGAGAGTATATTCCAGGACACCCCGTGGTTAGTTTCGAAGCTACAGCCGATCGTCTTCACTCAGGGACAACATAACCGTAGAGAGATTGTCTGCCGAAGGGGAACGTAACGCTAACACCAGAAGATTCAGTGATGCCGTGTCTTATACAGCGTCTAGAGCCATGAGGGTGTAGCTTCCGACAAAGAACAGGGCGATCACCATAACGCCCACGCGCAGCACACCGTTATACCGCTGAGCCAATGCCATCTGCGCCCCGCCTGCGCCAGCCTCGCCCGGGAACCCCTTCAACATCACCGCGTTGGCCTGTGGATGGGACAAGAGTGAGGAGGTTGAGAGAGTCAGGGTGAGGATGAGGTCGGTGTTCTCAAACGCTTCTACCTCGCATACCAATTGTTCTTAAAGGCCGAAGAGGAGATGAATCGGCTTCTAATGAGTGTTTTTAGGTTCATGGTACAGAGTAGGCTAAGGCTGGTATTATCCTACAAGACACTGCCATATCACATCGGCTATTTCTAAAGGTCAAAGAGGGGATCAATCGGGTTCTAATGAGTGTTTTTTTAGGTTCATGGTACAGAAGAAGGCTCAGACTACCACCAGGGTCATAAAACTACCCCTGGAAATGCCCACAACTCCTACGAAAGCCATGTCAAATATGTGTTCTTGGGCTGCGAAATGTCTCATAATACGACCCTAAGTGCTAAACTACCACCAGAGCCCTAAAACTACTGGAAATGGTCTACTCTTATGAAAGCCTTTTACCTCATATCAACTATTTCCAAAGGCCGAAAAGGAGATGAATCGGCTTCTAATGAGTCTTGATTTAGGTTCATGGTACAGAGGAAGGGTTAAACTACCACCGGAGTCATAAAGCTACCCCTGGAAAGCCTCACAACCAAGGTAAAGAGAATAGACCCCTTCTCTTTACCTTCCTCACAACTACGAAAGCCTTGTCAAGCGTGTGTGTTTGGGAGCCGAAATGTTCAAGAATATGACCCAGACTGTTAAATTGCCCACATGAGATTAGAGAATCAGTGTGTTCCGCCGCCTTACCTTCGCCTTGTCCTCGCCCCGCAGCCCCACCAGCAGGAAGGCGAGGCGGGGGAGCGAGGCAGCGTTGAGGACCACGTTGATGACGGTCTGGGAGATGACGATGACGAAGCAGAAGGTGATGATGGCGGCGTACCACACGTCGATCAGCTTGAGGTAGGGCGTCTTGACCGAGGACTGGTTGGTGGAGGTGAAGAGCGCCGCCAACACCAGCTGTGCCGTCAGAGCGATCATGATGCGGTTGGTGAAGTCCTCGATCTGAAGGGAAAGAGGTTAGTCAGCTATGTTTCTTCGGGGTTTTAGGGTTTATCATTCGTGGTTTCTTACTTTCGTGATATGTTCTGCTCTTCCCTTTCCCTTAAACCCCCCAAAAAAGTAAAGCAAAGTTACAAATAAGGGGTCATGATGCGGTTGGTGAAGTACTCGATCTGAAAGGAAAGAGGTTAGTCATCCCTGTTTCTTTGGGTTTCCACAATTTCGTGGTTTGTTCTACCCTCCCCAGTATTCTTACCCCCCACCCCTGAAACAACAACAACCGCAGAGTGACAAAAATTATAAGCAATCATGATGCGGTTGGTGAAGTCCTCGATTTGAAGGGAAAGAGGTTAGTTATCCATGTTTCTTCGGGGTTTCGTACTTTCATGGTTTGCCCTGCTCTCCACTTACCCTCACCCTCATACCCCCCCCCCAAAAAAAAAGAAGAAAAAAGCGCAGGATCACAAACAAGCGATCATAATGCGGTTGGTGAAATACACAATCTGAGGAAAATGAGAAAGAGTTTAGTTATTCCTATTTCTTCGGTTTTCGCATTCGTGGGTTTTTTTTTTTTTTTTTTTTTTTTTTTTTTTACGTCGCGGCCTATTGCGCCGGTAGGCTTCTCGGTGGGGCCTGATGGTCGGCCCAGCCCGTTCTGGCGCAGGCGAGTGTTTATAGTGGCGCCATCTTGCCATCTTGCGTGCATTGTTCTGCTCTTCCCCTTATCAACTTCCTCCCCCCCCCAAAAAAAAAAGCAGAATCACAGAAGCGAGCGCGCGGCAGAAAGTACAGCGGGCCAATGTGGCGCCCAGCATGAGTTACCTGCACTCCGGAGGCCAGTCAACAAAGTATGATTCCCACTACCAGCGGTGTTAGCTCACACACACACACACACACACACACACACACACATGCGTATCTTAGCGGCTCCTGAGCGCTTCAGTTTAGCACTGCGTTCCACTGGGTGTATATAAGCCTCATGTAAGGGACAGCACTCTGTTGCGGACTTTATATTTTAGCGAGGTTCTCAGGAACGTAACCTCGCGAAAATCAAGAGATTGTTGTATTACGACTAGTGCGTACAAGGAAACTGGTTTTGCAGCTTGCCGCGGGGAGATGAAGTTCTCTTGGGTTCAGTCAGTGAAAAATCCACTAAAGCTAAAGTTGGGGCATACACTATAGCTGCGCGAGGCCTCGGTGCTCATGTCCGTCGTATTGGCCCTTGAACCTGTGGTGAGGAGGACGACTGCTACTATGAAGCAACTGTGACACGACCTGAGGGGGCCACGATTTTTCAACGCGAGCTTTAAAAAATCGTGATCGATAAGTCGAGCCAGCGGCTCACAAACGCTCTAAAAGTCCGAGCTTTGTCGGTGAACAAAGAGACGATCAATGGAAAAATGTGTTATAAATTTGAGTCGCGCCGCGGTCGGCCCTTGAGTCGCGAATGTCTGAAGAGGCTTATATAGATTCCTCAAACAGCCGAATCAGCTATGAACATCCGGAGCTCACATAGGCATGGTTACTCAGACATAGCAGCTTCAATGCAACACACTACATACCATACATTCTATCTATAAGTGCCTTACAGGAGGAGGAGGAGTCTGTAAGAATGGCGTCCAGGAGATGAACATGAGCAGGCTGGGGAAGCAGCTGTTGGTGACGTGGTAGCCGTAGAGGAAGGAAGAAGAGGAGGGGAGGAAGGAAGGAAGGGTCAGGAAGACTCGCCTGGAAGAAGAAGGTCGCCCAGGAGATGACGAACATGAGCAGGCTGGGGAAGTAGCTGTTGGTGACGTGGTAGCCGTAGAGGCGCCGCAGGTGGAAGGTGAGGGCGAAGTAGGTGTTGTTGTCGGTGCCCTGCAGGAAGGCGCCGACCTCCGTGGTGAGGGCGTACAGCTCGTACTCAAGCAGGACGCGGCGCTGAGGGGAGAGGGGGAAGGGGTTACTGCTGCTGCTACTACTACTATTACTACTACTACTACTACTGCTACTACTACTACTACTACTTCTACTACTGCTGCTGCTGCTGCTGGTGCTACTTAGTGACATGAGTGCGGTGTCCAGTAAATCCCTGTGAGCAGTCTTTGCAGGCCAGTCACCCTCCCTTTACCCCCATCGCTGCCCCGCCCCGCCGTACCGAGTCCAAGTAGTCCACGTGCTGCCCCGGCGTGGCCTTGCGGAACACTCGAGTCCATGGGGCGTTCATCAACATGAAGGAAATGTTGCAGCGCTGCATGTCGAAGGGATAACGCATTAGCTGGAAGTGGCACGGCGTCGATGCCAGCACACCCACGTAGTTCTGGATGGCGTGCGTGGAGCCCTCTGCCTGGTGGCCTGGGGATGGAGGAGGAGGGTTGTTATGGCGTGTGGCTTGCTGTCCCTCCCTTGCTCTGAGTTGCCCCGACATCCCGCCCCGCCCCGCCCCAGACACTCACTCATGAAGGGGTCGGTGAGGGGCCGCGCCACCTTTTCGTCGTTAGCGTGAACGAAGCAGAATTTCTCGTAGTTGTTAGTCTGCAGCACGGTGCCCTCGCCGTGGCCCGACACGGCCCGCACGCTGGGCGTCCAGACGAGGTCACACGGGAAGTAGTTCTTGATGTCCGGCTTGAGGTTGAGGAACTTGATGCGCGGGTCGTGCCAGGTGAGGGTCATACCCACGTTCATGGTGGCCTTGCCGCCCTCCGTCGTGATGTCGTCCATGCTGTACACGTCCACATGGTACACCAGGTCCAGGGGCGGCGTCTCCCCGGGGCGCGGCGGCGGGGGGTAGTAGGGGTCGTAGCCCTCGGGGCGTACCACCACGCTGCACTCGGCCTCGTCGGAACGGTCCCGGCAGTCCGCGATGTCGTTGCAGCGCGCCGTCTGCGCCACGCACTGGCCGTCGTCGCAGGAGAATTGGCCGCTGCGACACACCGTCAGCGCCAGCAGCGTCTGCGCGCCGCCCTCCGTCCACCGCCGCCGCCCCACCGGCAGCGCCGCCGCCTCCGCCAGAGTCCAGCGGCGGCCGTGCAGCACCGAGGCTAACCGCCAGCCGTCGCCCGCGCGCTCCAGCCGCGAGCCACTGGAGCCTCTGAAAGTAGGCTGGCCGTCAGCCTCTGTCTCCAGGTAGAAGATCTGGTCGAAGAGGCTGCCGTCGTGGCCGTAGAGGCGGTAGAGGGCGGCGCGCGGCACGACGCAGACGGAACATGGCAGCTGCCGCACGCACGCGGCCCGCGCCGCGTCGCCGCCCACCGCCACGGCAGGACACGTCTCCTCGGCCGCCGCCCCACCAACAGGGTCACCGCCCATCCAGGAGAGTAGCCCCGCGGGGCCCTCACACGACTCGTTGAAGGCAGGGAGGGCAGCCTCTAGGGTGGCGGCGGGCGGCACGGCCCCGCCCAGGGCGGAGCAGAGCACGCCGAGACCGTGGAATGTGCCGGCGGGGCGTACCACGACCAGGCGCGGCGCGGTGGTGCACACCTGCCGCAAGGAAAAGGCGACGGGCGAGGCGTCACCCTGTGGCACCCACCAGGGACCCAGAGACACCCTTGGCGCCCCTCCTTGCAGCGGCTCCGTGCATCCCGAGGTCCTCGCCAACATTTTCTCGGCCAGCGGCTCCGTCCACAGCGCCACGCCCGCCACGTCCACCTCCACCTTGCTGCCACCCACACACAGCCGACTCCTGCCACCATCCGCCGCCACGACCCGCTGGGCGCCAGCCTTCCCTTGGCCGACGTCCGGCGGCATGGTGGACAGGGGCTCTTCGGCGCCATCCACCACACACTTTGTCTGAGGGCGGGAAGGGAGAGCAGGCTGTGATCTGGTCTGAGGCAAGGACTCCTGCGCCGCCGTGAAGCGCGACCTCTCGTGCTTGACTCAAAAATTCAAAGTGACTCCTTTGCAGAGTGACTTACCTTGGAGTTGCCTGGGCGGTGCTGAAGACACAGGTATCGCCACACCCCCGGGGGGAACCTGGCCTCGAAGAAGAAGGTAGCGGGCACGGTGACCCCCTCCTCCACCACAGCCAGCCGCACCCCGAGGTGGTCGATCTCTGTGGGGCGCGAGTTAGGAACAGAGTGAGGGTGGAGCTGAATGTTAGGAACAGAGTGAGGGTGGGGCTGAATGTTAGGGACAGAGTGAGGGTGGGGCTGAATGTTAGGGACAGAGTGAGGGTGGGGCTGAATGTTAGGGACAGAGTGAGGATGGGGCTGAATGTTAGGGACAGAGTGAGGGTGGGGCTGAATGTTAGGGACAGAGTGAGGATGGGGCTGAACGTTAGGGACAGAGTGAGGGTGGGGCTGAATGTTAGGGACAGAGTGAGGATGGGGCTGAATGTTAGGGACAGAGTGAGGGTGGGGCTGAATGTTAGGAACAGAGTGAGGGTGGGGCTGAATGTTAGGGACAGAGTGAGGATGGGGCTGAATGTTAGGGACAGAGTGAGGGTGGGGCTGAATGTTAGGGACAGAGTGAGGGTGGGGCTGAATGTTAGGGACAGAGTGAGGATGGGGCTGAATGTTAGGGACAGAGTGAGGGTGGGGCTGAATGTTAGGGACAGAGTGAGGATGGGGCTGAATGAGCCTTAAAGGCAGAATAGGGGTGAATGTGGCCCTTTCAGCTTTGGTCATTCCTTCTAGTGACTAGAACAGGAGAGTTACCTCCACCACCAAGTGACGCTGCGGCCAGGCATTACAACGACCACCCAGCCTCAGCAGACTCAAAATGGGACAAAATCATCACACACCACAAACCGCCGATCAGGGAACAAGGCGGTGGATCACGACCAACTTACCTACAGTGAGAGTGAAGAGCGGGGCTGAAAGGGTGACGAGGCGGGAGACTTTCCGCGTCACATTAACCCTGACGAAGGCGCAGACAGTGGTGGGATGGCGAATCTTGGAGGACATCCCTACGGACCCTTCAGACATAGTAGCGGCAGAGCTCGTATCCAAATCGAAGGGCGGCGAGCAGAGGAGGGATTGTTCTGGGCCCAAGGACACGCCAGCCACACTTCCATCAGGGCCTTCGTCGGAGTCCTGATCGGTTAGACTACGGGGCGTGTAGTCTGCCAGTGTGGAAGGGAAGGGATCTTGCCCCGTTACCACAAGGCTCACCATCACCACTGTCAAAGCCACAATGGTCATGCTGAACCGCTGGACCTTCGCCTCCCTGCCATATCCGAGACGAATTACCATCGTGTACCATGAACAATCAGTCCAACCTGCAGAAGGAAGAGATGACAAAGTTGATCATTTCTTTGTATGATATATAAACTACGGAGGATTACCATAATATTTAGTCCTGGTGCATTCTGCAGAGTCCTTACCATTGTTAGAAAATTTTTGGAAATATCAGAAGAGGTTCTCCGATTGTTTCAGAGTTCTCAAATGTTCTAAGGAGCTCTTCCCATTGGTCAAGAGTCTCCTAGGAGGTTTTAGAGAATGCTACCGCTGTTGAGGAGTTAAAAGGAAGCTCTAGAGAATTTCCAGGAAGTTCTACAGCTAATACTACTGAGTGATGAGTCATTGGAAGTTCTGAAGATTCCTACCCATTGTTAAAGTTCTAAAAAAATCCAAAGGTGTCCAACCCATTGCTGAAGAGACAAAAAAATCCAAAGAAGTCCCAAATAGCAACACATCGAAACAGGAACTTAAGACCAGTATCTGAAAATACTCCACGCGTCTTCAATCCACAAGGGCACCAAGAAGCGTACGTCATTGTAAGTTCGGAAGGGTTCTACCTATTGTTATAGTTCTAAAAAGTCCAAAGGGGTCCCAAATAGCACGCCATTCACATCTAAACAGGAATTTTGAGACCGGTTTCTGAAAATACTCCACGCGTCTTCAATCCACAAGGGCCCTCAAGATGCGTACTGGTTCCCAATAAAGTGCCAAGGAGAGTTTTGAAAAGTCCTGCCAAGTCCTTAACGGGTTCTAAGGAATTCTGTAACGACAATGAACAGGTGATTAACTGACTGACTGACTGACAAACTTACCTGGTCAGCGGAGAGACCCGACAACGGTGGGAGAGCAAGACTAAATGACTCGCTCTCGCTTCTTTCTCCTCCCCCCCCCTCTCTCTCTCTTTCTCCTTCTCTGTCAATCACTTCTTCTCCCCCCCCCCCCCCCCTCTCTCTCTCTCTCTCTCTCTCTCTCTCTCTCTCTCTCTCTCTCTCTCTCTCTCTCTCTCTCTCTCTCTCTCTCTCTCTCTCTCTCTCTCTCTCTCTCTCTCTCTCTCTCTCTCTCTCTCTCTCTCTCTCTCTCTCTCTCTCTCTCTCTCTCTCTCTCTCTCTCTCTCTCTCTCTCTCTCTCTCTCTCTCTCTCTCATTCTCTCTCTCTCTCTCTCTCTCATTCTCTCTCTCTCTCTCTCTCTCTCTCTCTCTCTCTCTCTCTCTCTCTCTCTCTCTCTCTCTCTCTCTCTCCTTCTTTGTCTCTCATTTGCTCCCCCCCCTTCTTTCTCTCTTTCTCTTTCTCATTCCCGCTAGTATTGTGGCATAAGACAAATGAGTGTAAAGGTGGTAAGGAAACCCAGGCTGGATCAGGAACACTTTGTATCTCTAATGTTTCGACAGCAAGGTCTTCTTCAGAGAGAGAAGACCTTGCGGTCGAAACGTTAGAGAATACAAAGTGTTCCTTATCCAGCCTGGGTTTCCTTACCACCTTTACACTCATTGTGGCAAAAGTGTACCGCCATTGATTGTCTGAAGATTGCATGAGCTCTCCCATACTCTCTCTTCTCTCTCCTCCTCTTCCCCTCCTCTTCTTTCTTCTCCTTCTCTTCCTCCTCCTCCTCTTCCTCTTCTTTCTCCTTCTCCTCTTCTTCTTTCATCTTCTCATATTCTTCGTTTTCTTTCTCCTCCACTTCTTTCCCTTTTCTCTCCTCTTCATCCTTCTCTTCTTTCATCTATTTCTCCTCCTCCTTCTCCTCTTCCTTCTCCTCGTCCTCGTTTTCGTTCTCATTCATTTCCTTGTTAACTAGTTTAGGTGGACTGACAGATAATTCTACTTGTACTATACGTGTCATCGTGTGTGTCTGCTTTTAACTCTTGAGACCACCTGCTGACTTACCTGCTCAATCTGCCTGCAACCCTCCCTGCTAATGAACTTACCTTCTTGATTGTTACCTACCTATTTAATATCTTAGTTCACCTGCCAACTTATCCGCCTGGTGTTTCTACTTCTGTGTATTTATCTGCCTGAGAGTCTGCCAACTGGTTCCCTGAAGAGTCGTAGTGATTAGTTAATGACTGCGTTCCTTATTGTCCCATCACGTGAAATATAAATGATCACGTGCTGTCTATGTTCTGTGTGTGTGTGTGTGTGTGTGTGTGTGTGTGTGTGTGTGTGATGGAACAAAGTATGAAGGTCCTGAGCCTGTCAAAAGGGTAACGATATGGCAAAAGTATATAAAACCAAAATCAGTGTGGGGCATACGCCGGGGGTCACGTCGCCTCGCCCACCCTATGACGCCAAACCCAGGGGTCCCTCCGGGCATGTCTCCAAGCAGACCCTTTCCATCCTGAGTACCTCCTGGCAGGATCTCGCCTTGCTCAAGACGTGAACTCTCTGGGCGCCACCTCTGCCTCCTCCACTCGAGGTTCTCTTACAGAAACAACCCGACGAGCAGGGTCGGCTTCTGGGTAGCGTGCCACATGTTCATATAGCCGGAGTTGGCGTTCACGCACTATGTAGGTAATAGGACTCGAATCAGTCTCACGAAGTAATCATCGGTTTGACATGAAATTCATTCCACCGATATACCATGATTCTGTGTCGACACTTATTACCTAAGGCATTTGGGGAGGAGGTAGCTGAGTGGTTGGCGTGCCTGTTCCACGTTCGCCACGTCATAGATGATACGGGTTCGAATCTGCCGTTACCACCTGGGATTTTTCAGTCACCGCCGAGTGGACTAAGACAACCCACATGCTGTCCTGAAGACTACCCATCAACCCGGACTTTTGAGGAACCGTCCAAGGGAAATCAAGAATAATCACCGGGAGACAACATGAGCCAAGAAAAGATGGCGCCACTATAAAACATTTGCCTGCGCCAAGACGGGCTTTGGCCGACTCCTAGGCCAAATACAAAAATCCTACCGGCGCTATGGGCCACAACGTAAAAAAGAAAATTAAATCCGCCTTTTCAAGTCACTTTTCAGCACTCATGTCTCACAGACATAGAATAAATTGAAGATCCGGATTTTTTCTTCTGCACAGATATCGATAACGCCATAGGTATACTCGTGCTGAGCGAGTCCATAGCACCGCGGGCCAATCCAATCCACAGTAAGTCTTCCTGACGAGACCCACCGTTGTTCTGTGCTACGCTACCAAGGTATGTGAAATTTTCCCAAATCCTAAGGTATGTCAGAGGTCTCGCTAAGTAAGTCGAGGGCCATTTAAATGCGAATGACCTCCGACCTTCTGAATCCCTGGAGAAGCTCCACTCTGAACCTCCCTCTCAGGTGAGTGCTATCTGTACAGATGATGGCTGCCTCGTGTCGGATATGGATGGACAGAGGACTCGTTGGGTTAAGTACTTTGAGGAGTTGTACACGGCAGACCCTCCAAAGGGCACCTTCCAGGCCGTATGGCAATTTGGTACCATTCCTCATGACTGGAAGAGGGTGTTGGTCGTCCCTATCTAGAAAGGGAAAGGCGACTGTCAGGACTGCAACTACTGTCGTATTACACTGCTCAGTGTGCCGGGCAAGGTGCTTGCCCACCTATTGTTGATGCGGAGTCACAGGCAGCTGCTGAAGCTACAGAGACCTGAACAGTCTGGGTTCACGCCTGGTAAGTCGACAATTGACCGTATCCTAGCGCTTCGCGTACTGGTGGAGCGCCGACGTGAGTTTCGACGGGGGATGCTTGCAGCTTATGTCGATCTCAAGAAGGCGTTTAATTCAGTGCATCGCGAGGCACTGTGGGATCTCCTGTGAGACTCCTGCAAGGGGTATTGGCTTACTCACTGGCCTGTATTCTGGGACTGTGGTGGGAGTGGGCTGTGTCCTTGCCCCATCGCTTTTCAACACTTGTAATGACTGGTTATTAAGCAAAGTTGTGAACCAGAGTCATTGTGGAGCATCTGTTGACAATACCAGGGTCACTGACCTTGTTTTGCCGATGATGCAGTAATCCTGGCGGAGTCATTGGAGGTTCTGGTGTTGGCTCTCAAGGCACTGCACGAGGAGGCGAAGTAGTAGGGTCATTTCGGACGGTTCCGTGACATTGGAGAGCGAGGGTTCGTTTATCGGTGGATTTGTTTTCTATAAAGGCTAAATGAGAAAATAAACGAGGGTATCCCTCGAGAAAGTGTGGGCGGAATCCATGAGAGCCTACAATCCAAAATGGTCGCCGCTCCTCACTTTGAAAAGTATTTTCTCAATGGTTTGGCCTACACTGCTGTTGAGTATATAGTTTCTGTTAAAACAATGACATTTTTGTGCCGAAAATCGGCTGTTATTGAAGATTTGAAGGTCAAAACTCAGTCATATCATAAACGAAACTTCAAATATTTCAACCCCCCCACAATAGAAACTATATACTCAGCGGCAGTGTTGGCCAAACCATTGAGAAAATCATTTTCAAAATGAGGGGCGGCGGCCATTTTGGATTTAAGGCTCTCACGGATTCCGCCTACACTTACTCGAGGGACACCCTCGCTTATTTTCTTATTTAGCCTTCTATGTAAGGGAAAAAGGTGATGAAAATAATTCAGAAGTCCGTCAATCAGACTATGAAAAAAAAAGCACGGTCAAGGTTATTTAAAAGTGCTGCCTCTAACACCAAGAAGCTGTCGTGACCGAGAAACTTACTACTACTACTACTACTACAGTACTACTACTACTAATAGTACTACTACTACTACTACTACTACTGCTGCTGCTGCTGCTGCTGTCAAAACCAACCTCAGCTAAACCCGACTCCTGTCCACTGACTTTGTGACATTTGCTTCATTATAAAGTGACGGATTGTACTTTCGTTTCTAATCTGTGAATCAGGCGAGGAATATTTACGGCAGAAACGTGATGCTCAAATTGACTAATGACATCAACTGATGGAATAAGGAATGCAGAGTAAACCGTACAATCAATGTGCGTCACTGGAGTGTCACGGGTTCCAATGATTATGATGATGAAAAGTGAGTGATGGTCGGGAATGCATTTGCTGTGTGAGTGTTCTAAAGAGAGACTATAATTATACGAGTGCTTTGAAAAAAAGAGTTGTGCTATTAGGTCAAGCACGCGCGTTGGATCGCCCTCACTCAGGGCTTATTTAAAATGTTGGTTGAGGTCGCGGGAAGAATTGCTAAAGTGTGATAATTTATCTGGCAGTTTCATCAAATTATCATTGTAAAGCAGGAGGAAAGACCAAATTTAATCGTTACAAAGCTTTATTTCCGTTAATACAATCAGAATAACGTGTCCTCATATGACATTCAGTCAATCAATGAGGGGCATACTCTGGGGGGCGCGTCACCTCGCCCATCCCTCGTCGCCAAACCCGAGGGTCCCTCCAAGCAAGTCTCCATACCGGCCCCCTTCCCATCCTGAGTACCTCCTGGCAGGATCTATCGACTTGCTCAAGCCATGGACCCACGTGCCGTCCTGAAGGCCACCCATCAACCCGGACTCTGGAAGAAATGTCCAAGTGAAACCAAGAATGAGCTCCGGGGGGCTTAAATAGCGCCTGCGCCATGACGAGTTTGGGCCGACCTTCAGGCCCCTAGAGAAAGCCTACCGGAGCTATAGGCCGGGAAGTAAAAAAAAAAAAAAAAAATGGAAGGTTGCTCCAGAGTTTATCTTTGAAAGGAATAAAGATACTGGCCTACTCTTGCGTAAGGGAAATGGTATAACATAGGGATGAGCTAGAGTCGTGTGCAGCGGTGTGTAAATAAATACAAAGCCACAAAAACTAAACTATGCATATTTATTACCTTAGAGAGAGAAAGATTTGCCAAGGTAAAGCTCGACCAGGTTCTTCAATGTCTACCACACCATGATAAGGTTTACACTGATTAACTCACCTCAACAGAAACCCAACTTGTGCCTTGTGTAGCCCCAGTGTTGGGCGTAGCGGCACTACTTGTAGCGCCGCTACGTAGCGAAGCTACTTTATTAGTAGCTGTAGAGGTAGTGCCGCTCTTTTTTAGAAAGAGTGGCAAAAATGGTAGCGGCGCCACATTTTTAAGTAGAGCTAGTCACTACTCGCTACTCGGGGTGGACCAACTACGTACGTGATGAAAACGCGAATGAAACATGTACAGTTGAGTGAGTGAATTTGCGACTGGAGGTGTGGCTGGCTGGCGTGGATATTCCTGATTACGGCTCACGAAGCCTTGGAAACTGATAAAAACTGGGTGAGTCAACTAGCACAGCAGAGGGAGGTGAGTGAATTTTCTAGCCTCACGTACAGGAAGTGTAAAGTGACTTACTCAGTACTCTATCAAGGACGTGGAACGTAACAATATGTATAAAAGTGAATTATGTATTTTTAGTACTTATTTATTGCTCACAAAGTAGCGGTAGTGCACTACATTTAGAAATGAGTAGCTGTAGCGGTAGTGCCACTACAATGTGACTGAAGTAGTGGCAGCGGTAGTGCCAATATTTTTAGCAGGTAGTGCGCACAACACCGGTGAACACCTGCCAAGCGAAGTGCCGTAATATAAAACCAACCAGCGCAAGAAGGGCTAACATAAACATACTGTCAGAAACGATAAGACAGATTTATAAGTCAGCAAAAAAACGCGAAGAGCACATGATTGCCGTCCAGTGTTGGTTGACGCCCCAACGAAGCAACGCACGCAAGCATGGATTCCCGTTTTTTGTGGGGTGTGACGGCGTCTAGAAAACGGAGTGTGCAAGAGAACGTAATGGGCTCCCTAATTATTAAGGAATATTGACGGTGGGACGAAGAAATGCTATTATTTTCACCTTTACTGTGTTCCCCTGTCTGCTCCATTACTTTCCCATTCTCTTGTATTTCTTTTTGTACCCGACGACTTCTTTGCCTGGCACATACGACGAGTAATAATAAATGACTGAACTAAAATGTCACTGGTTGTCATTTTTATGGTTTTCTTTTGTTTTTTTTCTCTCCGCGAAGACCGACGATACGAGAATGGTTGTGCTATTGGGAAACGGTATTGACGAATGGCTAAACATAAAAGAGAGAAGTCAAACGAAGCAGAATGTCGTGGAGGAGAGAAAAATGCTCTAAAATGAAAATGAAAGAAAAATGAAATGAAATGAAATAAAAAAATGAAATGAAAATGATAGAGAAATGAAATGAAATAAAAATGAAATGAAATGAAAGAGAAATGAAATGAAAAAAAATGAAATGAAAATGATAGAAAAATTAAATGAAATAAAAATGAAATGAAATGAAAGAGAAATTAAATGAAAAAAAATGAAATGAAAATGATAGAAAAATGAAATGAAATGAAATTAAAGAAAAATTAAATGAAATGAAAGAAAAATAAATGAAATGAAATGAAAAAAATAAATGAAATTAAATGAAAGAAAAATTAAATGAAATGAAATGAAAGAAAACATAAAGAAAACTGTTAAACGAAGCGAACTATTGTGAAGGAGAGAGAAAAATGCCCTAAAATAAAAATAAAAAATAAATAAAAATAAAATGAAGTTAAATGAAATGAAATTAAAAGAAAATTCATAAAAAAATGTCAAACGAAACGAAATATCAAGGAGGAGAGAAAAATTGTCCTAAAATGAAAATAAAAGAAATATGAATTGGAATGGAAGGGAAAAAAATGAAGGAAAAATGTCAAACGAAGCGCACATCAAGGAAGAGAGAAAAAATGCCCCAAAATGAAAAGGA
>NW_026110735.1:75000-78107 GCF_024679095.1 Eriocheir sinensis
CTTTGTGTGTCGTGCCGCGCACCTCCATCTACCGCCTCTACGGCCACGACGGCAGCCTCTTCGACTTCACTTTCTACTTGGAGACAGAGGCCGACGGCCAGCCTGCCTTCAGGGGTTCTGGCGGCTCGCGGCTGGAGCGCGCGGGCGACGGCTGGCGGCTGGCCTCGGTGCTGCACAGCCGCCGCTGGACGCTGGCTGAGGCGGCAGTGCTGCCGCTGGGGCGGCGGCGGTGGACGGAGGGCGGCGTGCAGACGCTGCTGGCGCTGACGGTGTGTCGCAGCGGTCAGTTCTCCTGCGACGACGGCCAGTGCGTGGCGCAGACGGCGCGCTGCAACGACATCGTGGACTGCCGGGACCGTTCCGACGAGGCTGAGTGCAGCGTGGTGGTGACCCCCGAGGGCTACGACCCTTACTACCCCCCGCCGCCGCGCCCCGGGGAGACGCCGCCCCTGGACCTACCTTACCACATCGACGTATATTACCTGAGCGACGTCACCACTGAGGAGGGTCGTGCCGGCATGGACGTGGGCGTTACGCTCTCCTGGTACGATTCGCGACTCCGGTTCCTCAATCTCAAGCCGGGCATCAAGAACTACTTCCCATGCAAGCTAGTGTGGACGCCGGTGGTGCGCGCCGTGGCGGGGCGCGGCATAGGCTTCATCCTCGACACGGACGACTACGAGAAGTTTTGCTACACGTACGCCAGCGACGAGCTGGTGGCGCGGCCCCTCAGCGACCCCCTCATGGGTGAGTGGCGTGCCAGGCCCCGACCCTGTCCCTGTGTCCTCCTCCCCGTCATCACCAGCTGACTGCTGTGCCCACACCATGACTCCTCCCCTCCCTGCACCGCCTTCCCTTCTCCTAGCTATATTCAACCCCTTTCCCGTAGCCTTTGAACTCACCCTTCCCTTCCCTCCAAGGTCACCTCGCCGAGGGCCGCACACACGCCGTGGAGGTGTACCTCGGCGTGCTGGCGTGGCTGCCGTGCCGCTTCCGCCTGCCCGCCTACCCGTTCGACGCCCAGCGCTGCAACATGTCCTTCGTCATGACCAACGCGCCGGGCACCCGCGCCTTCACCAAGGCCTCGCCCGGCAGACGCGTCCCCTACCTTAACTCGGTGAGTCTGGGGTAGTAGTAGTAGTAGTAGTGGTAGTAGTAGTAGTAGTAGTAGTAGTAGTAGCAGCAGCAGTAACCCTCCCTTCCTCCCCCCCTCAGCGCCGCGTCCTGCTGGAGTACGAGCTGCACGCCCTCACCACGGAGGTCGGCGCCTTCCTGCAGGGCACCGACAACAACACCTACTTCGCCCTCACCTTCCACCTGCGGCGCCTCTACGGCTACCACGTCACCAACAGCTACTTCCCCAGCCTGCTCATGTTCGTCATCTCCTGGGCGACCTTCTTCTTCCAGGCGAGTCTTTCTGACCCTTCCTTCCTTCCTTCCTCCTCCTCCTCCTCCTCCTCCTCATCATCATCATCATCATCATCATCATTTTTATGATAACCCCGACCTTTTCCGTCCTGACGGTCTTCACCTTAATGAGATTGGCTCAGCACGGCTTGGTAGGTTGCTGAACGATGAGGTATTTTCGTACTCAAAAAACTTTAAGCGCGAGAGGGGCGCCAACACAATGTAAGCAACCAAACAGAAGCGACAGCCCAGCACACACACCAAGGCCCCAACAGAAAACACACGCAGACACCCGTCTAATGCGCCCCGAAGCGTCGAAGACAAGAAAGGCATTTCTGTCCTGTACACCAACGCGCGAAGTCTTATTCCCAAACGGGATGAGCTACTTGCCTACACTGACGTGGAGAAGCCAGACATAATAGCAATCACGGAAACATGGGCCACCTCTGACCACTTAATGACTGAATTTTCAGTTCCGGAATACGGGAGTTTCTACAAGAACAGATTTCACAAAAAAGGAGGCGGTGTCATATGTTACGTCAATAATACACTCCCTGCTATGAAATAAAATAAACAAGACTCAGAGAAATACGACTCCGTTTACATAGAACTAAAAACTAGCAAGCACAACAAGCTGACGATTGGTACCGTGTATAGACAGTGATGGGATTCAGCCGGTTCGCACTGGTTCGCAAGAACCTGTTCTTGGAATTTCTTTAATCCCGAGAACCGGTTGTTACTGTTAGCTTAAATCAGGGGTTCTCAATTTTTCCCCCATGAGCACCTTTTACTTATAACTTATTTTGGTAAACCCCTCATAGATCTGTTACTGGCTTTTGATAGTAAAAAACACGACTAAAACCAGATTTGATGTCGGGTGGAGCCGAACACGGGTTCAAGACGAATGTGGCATCACCGATTCGAACGAGAGCGCCGTTACAAAAGCTACACCGACAGCAACCGCTGCCAGCTGGTTTTGTTTACTTCCCCCTCACGGCAACCAGCTGTCATCCGCGTCACCTGTATCTTCCTGAAGAAGACAGGCCAGCTGTCACGCCTGTGGTAACCTCACAGGGCTTCCCCAGGGCTCATAATGATCTTCAGATCTTCGCGGCCCTGACAACAACAACAACAACAACAACATTTCTGCAGACACCACTGTATCTGGTAGGATTTTTTTTATTTTTAGGCTGTAGCTATTATTTTCTGTAGTCACGTATCACGAAAAAGGAATGGTGATCTTAAATATGTCAAGATCACTTTGATAACCGCTTGAATCTATAAATATGCCATATATAGGCATAGGGCCGAGAAACAAAATAAGCCCAATAGACTTTTGATGCATTCTGATCAACCGTATAGTTATTGACGACATTGTCGTGCTGACGGATGGGGTCAAACAGAACAAAAAGTGGAAGAGGCAAGGCTGACATGACGAAAACAAAATATTTATTGAAAGTAGAATGTGCATGGATTTAACCCTATATGACAATAATAGTGCTATCTATAATGTTCTTTTGTGATGTTAAGTGTAATAATAACCACAAAAAAGGTACAACAAAGTGCGGTAATTTTTTTACGGTAGGACCAAACTGCATTTCTAGGAAAAAACTGTGATATTCATTATTGTTTTTTTATGTTTTAGATATAGACGGTTTTGAGCATAAAACACGTCGGAAATACTTCATTTAAGTTATGAT
>NW_026110736.1:0-78093 GCF_024679095.1 Eriocheir sinensis
TTTACCTCCTTACCTTCCTTTTCTTCCTTTCTCCTCCCATCCTTTCTCCCTTCCCATCCCTTCCTTCCCATCCCTTCCCTTTCCCTTCCCATCCCTCCCTCTTCCCTCCCTTTCCTCCCCTTCCCTTCCCTTCTCCCTACTCTCTCTCCCTTTACCTCCCCTTTCCCTCCCCATCATTTCTTCCCATCCCTTCCTTCCCTTCCTTTCCCTCCCCATCCTTTCCTTCCCATCCTTCTCTTCCCCATCCCTTCCTTCCTTTCTCTTCCTCCTTCCTTTTCTCTCCCCCCTTCCTTCCTTTTCTTCCTCCTTCCCATCCTTTCCTTCCCATCCTTTCCTTCCTATCCTTTCCTTTCCCATCCTTTCCTTCCCATCCCTTTCCCTTCCCATCCCTTCCCCTTCACTTCCTTTCCCTTCCTCCCATTCCCTTCCCTTCCTCTTTCCCTCTCCCCTTCCCTTCCCATATTTCTTTTCCATCCTTTTCTCTTCCCTTCCTTTCCTTCCCCATCCCTTTCCCCTCCCTTCCTTCCTTCCTTTCTTCCCATCCCTTCCCTTCCTTCCCCATCCCTTTCCTTTCCAGAATCCTTCCCTTCCTTTCCCCTTTCTCCTTTTCCAGCTTCCCTTCCCTTCCTCGTATCCCTTCCTTCCTTTCCTCCCCCATCCCTTCCCATCCTTTTCTCCCTTTCCCTTCCCATCCTTCCCTTTTCCCTTCCTTTTCCCTTCCCTTTTTTTCCCTCCCCCTTCCTCTTTCCTTTTCTTTCCCTCCCTTCCTTCCATCCTTCTTTCCTTCCCATCCTTTTCCCTTCCCTTCCCTTCCCCTTCCTCTTTTCCCTTTCCCCATCCCTCTCCCATCCCTTCCCTTCCTTCCTTTTCTTCCCCATCCTTTCCCCTTCCCTTCCCTTCTTCCCCCTCCCCATCCTTTCCCCTTCCTATCCCTTCCTTCCCATCCCCCCTCCCTTCCATCACTTCCTTCCCTTTCCTTCCCCTTCCTTCTCCCCTCCCTTCCCTTCTCCCCTCCCCCTTCCCCCTTCCTTTCTCCCTCCCCTTCCCTTTTCCATCCTTTCCTTCCCATCCGTTCCTTCCCATCCTTCCCATCCTTTTCCTCTCCCATCCTTCCCTTCCTTCTTCCTTCCCCTTCCCTTCCCTTTCCTTCCTTTCCCTCCCCTTACCTTCCCATCCTTCCTTCCCATCCTTTCTCCCCTTCCCATCCTTTCCTTCCTATCCCTTCCCTTCCATCCCTTCCTTCCTTCCTTTCTCCTTCCTATCCTTCCTTCCCCATCCTTTTCCCTTCCTTTCTCCTTCCCATCCCTTCCTTCCTTCCCCTTCCTTTCCAGCTCCCCTCCTTCCCATCCCCCTCCCCCATCCCCTTTTCCCATCCTTCCTTCCATCCCCTTCCCCTTCTCCCCTTCCTTTTCTCCTTCCCTTCCTTTCCTCCCTTCCTTTTCTCCTTTTCCCTCCCCTCCTTCCCCATCCTTTCCTTCCCATCCCCTTCCTTCCCTTCCTTCCCATCCCTTCTCCTTTCCTTTCCCATCCTTTCCTTTCCCCTTCCCTTTCTTTTTCCATCCTCCCTTCCCATCCTTTTCCCCCTTCCCATCCCTTCCCTTCCCCTTCCTTTTCCATCCCCCTCCCTTCCCATCCTTTCTTCCATTCCCTATCCTTTCCCATCCCATCCTTTCCTTCCCATCCCTTCCTTCCCATCCCATCCCATCCTTTTCCTTCCTATCCCTTCCCTTCCCTTCCTTCCCATCCTTCCTTCCTTCCCCTCCTTCCTTCCCATCCCTTCCATCCTTCCCTTCCTTCCTTTCCTCCCCTCCTTCCCATCCTTTCCTTCCTTCCCTCCCCATCCTTCCCATCCCATCCCATCCTTTTCCTTCCCATCCTTCCCTTCCCATCCCTTCCTTCCATCCCTTCCATCCCTTCCTTCCTTCCATCCCCTCCTTCCCTTCCCATCCCTTCCCTTCCCTTCCTTTCTCTTCCCATTCCTTCCCTTCCCATCCCATACCTTTCCTTCCTTCCCATCCTTCCCATCCTTCCTTCCTTCCTTCCCATCCCTTCCCTTCCTTTCCCTCCTCCCTTCCTGCCTCCCCAACCTTTCCTTCCCTTCCCTTCCTTCCCTTCCCATCCCATCCTTTCCTTCCCTTCCTTTCCTTCCATCCCTTCCTTCCATCCCTTCCTTCCCATCCCATCCTTTCTCTTCAATTCCTTCCCCCATCCCTTTCCTTCCTTCCATCCCTTTCCTTCCTTCCCATCCTTCCCATCCATCCTTCCCATCCCATCCCTTCATTTCCTTCCCTAACCCTCTCTTCCTTCAAAACCTTCCCATCCCTTCCCTTCACTTTCCTTCTCTTCCCTTCCCTTCCTTTCCCTTCCCTTACCCACCCATCCCTTCCTTCCCATCCTTCTCTTCCATCCCTTCTCTTCCCTTCCTTCCCATCCCTTCTCTCCCTCCCCTCCATCCTTCTCTTCCCTTCCCATCTCTTCTCTTCCCATCCCTTTCCAATCCTTCCCATCCCATCCCTTCTCTGACACCCAGCATGGCTTCAGAAACAAGCGCTCCTGCCTAACGAATTTATTAGACTTCTTCCAAGGTATATATAAGAACTGGGATGCCCACATCCCCAGTGATGTTATATACCTGGACTTTCAGAAAGCCTTCGACAAGGTACCGCACGAGCGACTCCTTAAGAAACTGCACTCGGCGGGCATTGGAGCCAATCTGATCGCGTGGATAAGAGATTGGCTCACCGACAGAAAACAACGAGTACTACTCAACGGACAGCCTTCCGATTGGCTTCCAGTCACTAGTGGAGTGCCTCAAGGGTCAGTGCTGGGACCCATCCTCTTTATCATGTATATCAACGACCTAGAATCAGGACTGAAACCCACAATATCGAAATTTGCTGACGACACCAAGGTGGGTGGAGATGCCCTCACAAAGACCGACTGCAAAATCATTCAGAAAGACCTCAATCACTTTATATAATTGTCGGAAAAATGTCAAATGTCTTCTAATGTTGACAAACGCAAAGTCATGCATATTGGATCCAGAAATAGTAACCACACATACATCATGAATGGGAAACCTCTGCAAGCGATGCAGGAGGAAAAGGATCTTGGAGTCACTATCAGCAGTGACCTGAAACACGCGAATCACTGTAAAAAAGCATACAACAACACTATGCTCGGGTTCATAGCGAGGAACTTCGAGTGTAAAACACCAGACGTGATGCTATCCTTGTATAATTCCATGGTAAGACCGCACTTCGAGTATGCAGTACAGTTCTGGTCTCCTAATTACAGAAAGGACATTGCTTTGCTGGAAAGGATTCAACGACGTGCCACAAAGATGATTCCAACCTTAAGGGCTCACCCGTACGAGGAACGACTCAAGCGACTCAATCTCTTTACATTGGAGAAAAGACGCCTACGAGGGGATATGATTCAAGTCTTCAAGTACCTGAAAAAGTTCAATAACATCGATTACTCCAAATTCCTTGAACTGCAAACCAACCTAAGAACTAGAAATAACGGCTTACCCATTCAGTCGAGTCGATGTAACACAGACATTGGAAGGAGTTTCTTTTCAAACCGAGTCATCCGCCACTGGAACAATCTTCCCTCAGAAGTAGTAAATGCGAATACCATCAACTCCTTCAAATATAAAATCGACCGTCACTTCGCTGCGTCGGGAATAAACTGAATATTGAGGTGTTGTCATCTGCTCCTCAATATTGAGGTGCTTTCATCTGCTCCTCAATATCGAGGTGCTGTCATCTGCTCCTCAATATTGAGGTGCTGTCATCTGCTCCTCAATATTGAGGTGCTTTCATCTGCTCCTCAATATTGAGGTGCTTTCATCTGCTCCTCAATATTGAGGTGCTTTCATCTGCTCCTCAATATCGAGGTGCTTTCATCTGCTCCTCAATATCGAGGTGCTTTCATCTGCTCCTCAATATCGAGGTGCTTTCATCTGCTCCTCAATATCGAGGTGCTTTCATCTGCTCCTCAATATTGAGGTGCTTTCATCTGCTCCTCAATATCGAGGTGCTTTCATCTGCTCCTCAATATCGAGGTGCTTTCATCTGCTCCTCAATATTGAGGTGCTTTCATCTGCTCCTCAATATCGAGGTGCTTTCATCTGCTCCTCAATATCGAGGTGCTTTCATCTGCTCCCCAGGCCCCAAGTGGCTGTCGAGCAGATTAAATCACCCAAGCGGGTGACCTCGTAATGAGCCAATATGCTTTATGTTGCCTGCACTTCCATATGTCCATGTTTCCTTTTCTCTCCCTTTTTCTTCCACTACTTTCTCTCCCTTCATTCCCTCTCTCTTATCTCCCTCCTCCTCCTCCTCCTCCTCCTCCTCCTCCTCCCTCTTTCTTCCTGTCTTTCCCAGTTCCTGTTATTTATTCCCTAATGTTTCTTTCTCTCCCTTCTCGTTCTTCCCTTCTCCCTTTCCTTCTTTCTCTCCCTTCCTTTCCCTCACGCTCCCTTTCTCCCCTCTTTCTGTTTCCTCCTTCTTTCCTTTCTTTCTCTCTTCCCTCACCTCTATAGTCATTTTCTCTGTCCTCCTCCCTCCTCCTCCCCAGTCTACTGGTTTTTGGGAACTTAAAATACAGTTTGATAGGTATTACATTATCAATAGCATCATCTTGTTGCATAAAAAAACTAGTACACTTTTTTGGGGAAATAATAGACATTTTCTCTTCCTATTATTCAGCCCTCACTATGATGCCCTTAAGGCGTTCAAGTCCTAGGCAGGAGGAAATAGCCAAGGCCTCCCAGCTGTTGATAAGTGTGCTGGGATATGTTACAAGAGTGAGGGTAACATGGCAGGGAAGGACTTAGCCATGTTACAGCAGGGCTCAGGCTCAGGGTTTTAATGGTGCTGTTTTGACGTGAACAGAATGTACTATTGTTATGGCACCAAGGATCAATGTTTACACAGTCCATTAATTCCTAACCTGATTTGTTGCAGGACGAGAACAACAACAACAACAACAACAACAACAACAACAAGAGGAGGAGGGGGAGGAGGGTGGTACACAGGAGTGACTGGTGAGTGTTCATTTATCATTAATTTCCTTGTTCCTTCTTGTGTTCAGTTTATTCCTACAATAGTTTCTTTTGTGATAAATTCCTTGCCTTCTTTTTTTCCCCATGTACACCTCCGTCTTCTTCCTGTCACATTACACGCTCCATTTTTTTTTCCATGTACAGCTCCGTCTTCTTCCTGTTACTTTCCACACTCCTCCGTCTGTCCCCCTCGTCTGGTATTGTTTCATTGAACATTCCTTTTGTTTGTAGTGTGTGTGTGTGTGTGTGTGTGTGAGGTGGTGTGGCGTGGTGTGGGTCAGGTCACCTCCCCTAAGGGACAGGCATGCCACACCAAGCACTGGCTCAGGAAACACAGGAAAACTCACTCCACACTTACCAGAAAAGGACAACACACAAACAAAAGATTATTCTCACTATATAATTATTATAGTCCGTTTCATTCCCAGACCAGCACAGCTCACCTGAAAAAATAACCATATACTTTCAATTCTAGCAAACACCTTAACCACTCAGAAAAAGCAGAGAAAAAGTAATTATGGTCTTAGGAACGTTACATAGTGCCATTGTCTCTTATTATGATGGAAAGAGGAATGAAATGTGAAGAGATCCAAGGTGTTGCTGTGTTGAAGGCACAGGCTGCCTGGCCCACTCCTCTTAAAAACACGCTTGCCATTTTCTGGAATGATGGAGTTGGCTTCTCTTACTCTCAAAGTTAAATTTCAAGTTAAAAACACAATTTATAAGCATTTAAATGTAAATCTGATTGTATCGTTTGCGTTTACTACACCTCTGAGGCCATATGACCGTTTCCCAACGCCACAGAGTAGATGAACCGGGTTTTGATGGGTGGTTCTCCATTTCTTGGCACCGAGGTCGTGTAAAACTATCACCACCATCACAAGACAGTTCATGGTCCATATTTATAAGCGTCTCTAGCTCCTATATAACTATTTTCAAGGCCACAGAATAGATTATCCAGATTTTCATGTGTGACTCTCCATTTCTTGGCACCGAGGCTGTGTAAAACCATCACCACCATCACAAAACAGTCCCGGCAAGTTCTAGGAGAGGCTTTTCAAACATCCATATTATAACTGTTAAAAATACCTTAAATTCACTGAGAAATAATGCATACCAAAGACCAGGTTATAAATGTTTGTACCCTTTTTTTATTCCATGCCCAGAGGCAGGAGACTGTCAGTAGCAGGAGGGAGGGAGTTGACGACACAAAGAGCCTTGTGTGCGTGTGTGTGTGTGTGTGTGTGTGTGTGTGTGTGTGTGTGTGTGTGTGTGTGTGTGTGTTTACCTAGTTGTGAAATACAGGAAAAGAGCCATACTAAGCTCATGCTGTCCCGTCTCCATAACGCTTATTATCCAGTTTGGCTTTAAATTCATTAATCTTTTTTGCACACACAGTCTCCTCGTCAAGTCCGTTCCATGTTGTTGTGCTTCTGTATGGAAAAGTGTATTTCTTGATGTCTCTCCTACAGTCGCTCTTCTTCAATTTCTTACCATTGCCTCTTGTCACACTTCTGTCACGTACCACTAGGTCTTCCCTGTCCAATTTCTCCAATCCCTCTTGTATCCTGTACAATGTTATTAGGTCCCCCCTCTCTCTCCTCTCCAGTGTTGTTAGTCCCAATTTCTCCAGTCTTTCTTCATAAGTATGTTCTCTCAGAGTTTCCGGTAATTTAGTCGCTGCTCTCTCTATTCTTTCCAACTTTCTAATTCCTTTCTTCAATCTAGGTGACCACACTAATGCTGCATATTCAAGTCTCGGGCGTATCATCCACGTTATTAGTTTCTTCACCATTTCTTCGTTTAGATATGGAAATGCTTCTTTTATGTTTCTAAGAAGATTGTATGTTTCCCCAGTTATCCGATTGATAGGCTTTCCAAAGGATAATCTGTTTGTTATGGTCACTCCCAGATCTTTTTCCTCTGTTTTTTTCATGATTCTTTCATTACTCAGAGAGTAGTTCCCCGATATTCGTCTGCTGCTCTTACCAAACTCCATCACGCTACACTTCTCTGTATTGAATGTCATTTCCCATTTGCGTGACCATTCTATCGAGATCTTGGCTCAGGGCTACACAGTCTTCTTCATTAGCCACCCTCCTCATTATTTTAGCATCATCAGCAAACATATTCACATAGCTTGTCACCCCTTCTGTCATGTCGCTCATGTATATTGCAAACATAATCGGAGCCAACACAGATCCTTGGGGGACTCTACTAGTCACTTCTGTCCAGCTTGATTTATGGTTCCATCTCCATATCCGCTCTTATCCAACTTTTCCTTAAAATCATGAATGTTTCTTGCACAAACCACCTCCTCCTCCTCCAGCCTGTTCCACAGCTCAATGCTTCAGTTTAGGAAGCTAAACTTTTTTTCTCACCTACACGTGGTCGCCCTCAACTTCTCTCCGTGTCCTCTCATTTCTCTCTCGCTCCACACACACAGGTCCTCTCTGTCCAGATGCTCCACCCCGCTCGCCACCCTGTACACCGCTATCAGGTCTCCTCTTTCTCTTCTTCTCTCCAGGGTTGTGAGCCCCATGCTATTGAGTCTTTCCTCATAAGTCCGATCTCTAAGCTCCGGTGTGTGTGTGTGTGTGTGTGTGTGTGTGTGCGCACAGTCCCCCATACAGGGCCTATAGCTGTACTAAGATTCCTTCATTTGATCCATATATTAATTCATTTGCAAGCAATCTGAATTTATATGCTTAATTTTACCCTCAACAAATTCACGGGGGGCCAAAGTCTGTCTTCTTAAACGTATAGGCACCTCAGTTCACCTGTTTGCAAAGCCTCTCATAGCAGTTGCTGGGCTTTCCATGGAGTGTTTGGTGATGCCAGTGATAGTTTCATATGACTTCTGCATCTTGAGAGGAGAAAAACACCCTTGAAAACCCTGATAATCTCTGTGGCCTTGGGAAATAGTTGTAACGGGAGATCAATATGTATAACAATATTGACCTAAGAACACCCAATTCTTTATCTTTCCAAGGCATGAGTGACCCCCAAACCCTCCTTTCCACAGGACTTGTCAAGCCAGTCAGTGAACCCAGTCTGCAAGACTTCTTGGTCAAGATGGGACACAACCTAACACGGAAACCCTTCAAGCTGGAGAACCAAGACTGGGTTGGTCACAGCTAGAGAGAGAGAGAGAGAGAGAGAGAGAGAGAGAGAGAGAGAGAGAGAGAGAGAGAGAGAGAGAGAGAGAGAGAGAGAGAGAGAGAGAGAGAGAGAGAGAGAGAAAAAAAACAGAGAATAAAAGAATATAAGAGAGAGAGAGAGAGAGAGAGAGAGAGAGAGAGAGAGAGAGAGAGAGAGATGAAACAAAGAATAAAAGAATATAACAAGAGAGAGAGAGAGAGAGAGAGAGAGAGAGAGAGAGAGAGAGAGAGAGAGAGAGAGAGAGAGAGAGAGAGAGAGAGAGAGAGAGAGAGAGAGAGAGAGGAGAGCCTTACAGTACTCCTGCAGTAAGCGGTGCCTGGCGTTACCTGAATTTCCTGTTGTCCCTCTGCCTCCACCTCCTCCTCTCTCCCTCCAGCTGCCAACCCTCACCCACTCACTCCGCCAGTTGAGTCTTCTGTACCCCCACTTGTTTTCCCGGCCTGAGAATACCCCGCCAGGACTCCTTGTAATCACTGTCATGGTTTGCAGGTGGGTGTTTGGTGACCCAGGGCGTTGAGGGAAGCCAGACGCTCTCCTATAGGGCTTCAGGCAGATACAACTCCCTCATCACCTGCTTCACTCCAGCCCAGACTTTGCCACTCACACCCAACAGCTTCATCTTAAGGTGGGACTGGTTAGGTTACGTTAAGTTTAGGGTATCTTAAAACACAGGATAGGCGGGAACTTAGGGTATGAATTCATAAAGAATGACCTCACTTTGTTGTATAGAAAGTCTCATTAGTAAGGAAGCATAGATGAGTTTTCTGAGTCAAGACCTGTAGTAACTGTTTGGGGTTTTGTTAGGCTATGTTGGGTTAAGTTTAGGGTATCTTCAGACACATGATAGCCAGCACCTTATGGTATAAATCAACAAAGAATGACCTCACTTTGTCGTAGAGAAAGTCTCGTTAGCAAGGAAGCATATGTGAATTTTCTGAGTCAAGGTCTTTAGTGTTTGTTTTGGTTTTGTTAGGTTATGTTAAGTTAAGTTTAGGGTATCCTCAAACACAGGATAGCTATCACCTTATAGTATAATTCAATGAAGAATGACCTCATTTCGTTGTATAGAAAGCCTCATTAGTAAGGAAGCATATATGAATTCTCTGAGTCAAGACCTATAGTAACTGTTTGGGGTTTTGTTAGGTTAAGTTAAGGGTATACCTTCAAACACATGACAGCCAGCACCTTATGGTATAAATCAACAAAGAATGACCTCACTTTCTCCTATCCAAATCCTATGCATGTTTAGTAAGGCACCAACTTCTACTGATACAAATTAATTTATTGACATCTTTATTCTTTAATGTGTGTGTCTCAGAACACTGAAGGTAAATCTCAACGTCAATCATAACAAAATCCCTTATGCAAGATTTAAGCAGCATTTTCACTCTTTCATCCCTATACTGTCCAAATCCCTTGTGCAAGATTTAAGCAGCATTTTCACTCTTTCATCCCTATCCTGTCCAAATCCCTTATGCAAGACTTAAGCAGCATCTTCACTCTTTCATCCCTATACTGTCCAAATCCCTTATGCAAGATTTAAGCAGCATCTTCACTCTTTCATCCCTCATGCTGGTAAACTGGAACAATCTTCCTTCGTCTGTATTTCCTCCTGCGTACGACTTGCACTCTTTCAAGAGGAGAGTATCAGGACACCTCTCCTCCTGAAATTGACCTCTCTTTTGGCCACTCCTCTGAATGCTTTTTTAGGAGCAGTGCCTAGTGGGCTTTTTTCTTTATTGTTTCCTTGTTTTACCCTTACACTTTTGACTGAAAAAAAAAAAAAAAAAAAATAGGACCCAGCGTACCATGAAAGAAGCAGAGAATCTGACATTTGATTTTGGTGATAGGGTCATGTGGGTGTATAAACCCACTAATCCTCAACACACAACTACTACTACTACTACTACTACTACTACTACTACTACTACTACTATTACTGGGAGACTGGGAGGAGTTTCTGGTGGAGAAGGGAGGGGAGAAAGGCCAGTGGGGAGAGGAGGAAAGGAATGGGAGGGGAAGGAGAGGAAGGGACAAATGAAAGGGGAAAGCATGTTTAGGGCAACTTGTAAAGAGATACAATTTGGCCATACACACATGCACACACACACACACACACACACACACACACACACACACACACACACACACACACACACACACACACACACACACACACACACACTCTCTCTCTCTCTCTCTCTCTCTCTCTCTCTCTCTCTCTCTCTCTCTCTCTCTCTCTCTCTCTCAAGCTTGACTCTGAATAAAAAAAAAGTAAACAAATTGAATTAAATAAAAAAAATCCCTCTTGTGTCGCTTGTGCTTCCCAACCAACAAACAAACAAACACAAAAATACATAAATAAAATAAATAAAAATAAATCCATAAAGGTGTTCATCTGATTTTTCTTCTTTCAATATGATTTTTTCTCCTTTTTTATTTGCTATTTTTTTTCTTTTCATGAATTTATTACTATCTCAATTGTTTACACAGGCAGAAGAAGAAGAAGAAGAAGAAGAAGAAGAAGAAGAAGAAAACACACAGAGAGAGAAGAGGAGGAAGAAGAAGAGGAAGGACTTGTAATATGGCAGACATCAAACCAATGGTGAGTGTTAAATATTTTGTCTTTTCTTCCTTCCTTCCTTCCTTCCTTCCTTCCTTCCTTCCTTCCTTCCTTCCTGGCTCTTGTATGGATGGATAGATGCTTACAGGTATGGGTGAGAGGGGCCTGGGGGTTAATAAGGATAAATCTGGGTGTGATTAAAGAGAGGAAGGAGGAAGAGGAGGGGGGCTGTCTGTCTTCCCTGCCCTTTGATAGCATAGATGGATGAGCAAGTTCTGAGGTTAACCATTCCACAGCCTTCAGTCCAGGGTCTTGTAGTGCCTATAGGGAGGGTCTGGGGTCTGCTAAAACATGCTGAGTAATGCACAGTGGAGGCATTAGCAGAGGGGTGGTTAGGACAGTTTTTTGGGGAAGAAAGATCATTAACGAACAACAGAGAGAGTGGGGGATAGAACAGAGGGACACCACTGTGGACAGGTTTAGGGGCAGAACAGTGACCATCTTCCACAGTGGAGATAGAAGAGCTGGAAAGGAAACTGGAGAGAGAGAGAGAGAGAGAGAGAGAGAGAGAGAGAGAGAAAATAAATGTAAAGAAAAAAAAAGATTGAGATGAAATATGAATAAAATGTCATGAATATATGTGGAGTGTTTTGCTGGAATACACCACTCAAATATTACCCCAGTGTGCCCCAGTAATACCCCAATATTACCTGAAGGATGATGCCTCAGTGGACCCAAATATTACCCCAGTGTGCCCCAGTAATACCCCAATATTACCTGAAGGATGATGCCTCAGTGGACCCAAATATTACCCCAGTGTGCCCCAGTAATACCCCAATATTACCTCAAGGATGATGCCTCAGTGGACCCAAATATTACCCCAGTGTGCCCCAGTAATACCCCAATATTACCTCTAGGATGCCTGTTACCCCATTTTCATCCCAATATTACCTCTGATACCAAAGTGCACCCAGTATTACCCTCAAAATTACCTCAAGGTGTCCCAGTATTACCTCTGTGATGCTCTAGTGAATGCAATATTACAGCAGTGTAGCTCAGTAGTACCCCCAAGGTGACCAAATATTACTTCAATATTGCTCCAAAATTACCCTGAAATACCGCAATATTACCTCACCAATATCCTAGTGGAGCAAGTATTACACCAGAGTATTCCAGTATTGCTCTGATATTACCCTAGTGTGCCCCAATATTACCTCTTACTCCCAAATTTATCCCAATATTACCCAAATACACTTCAGTATTACCTCAACAATATCTCAATGAACCCAGCATAACACCAGAGTATTCCAGTATTACTCTGATATTACCCTAGTGTGCCCCAATATTACCTCTAATTCCCAAATTTATCCCAATATTACCCAAATACACCCCAGTATTACCTCAACAATATCCCAATGAACCCAGCATAACACCAGAGTATTCCAGTATTGCTCTGATATTACTAAGGTGCCCCAATATTGCCTCTTATTATGCTCATATGTATTGTAATATTACCCCAATGGTACACAATATTACCTCTAGAATATCACAGAGCAGCCCAGTGTATCCAATATTATCTCTGTAGGAGTCCATGTTAATATTAATGCTGGTTATCATTGGGGTAATATTAGGATCTGATGCTACTAAGGTACCCCAATATTGCTTCTTATGCCCATATGTATTGTAATATTACCACAATGCACCCATATATTACCTCTAGAATATCACAATGCAGGCCAGTATTACCTGTATGGTACTCAATGTTAATGTTGGGTGCATTGGGGTATTACCGAAGTGTACTGTTCAGGGTAGACTTGGGTAATGCTGCTCTAAAAAGAAGTAGTTTTACCCACAGAGAGAGAAAAAATAGATATTGATTGATAAATTTGGAGAAATATATAGAATGAGAGAGAGAGAGAGAGAGAGAGAGAGAGAGGAAGGAAGAAAAAGTAAAAGGAATGGACGGAGAGAGAGAGAGAGAGGAAGGAAGAAAAAGTAAAAGGAATGGAAGGAGAGAGAGAGAGAGAGAGAGAGAGAGAGAGAGAGAGAGAGAGAGAGAGAGAGAGAGAGAGAGAGAGAGAGAGAGAGAAAGGAATGGAAGGAGAGAAAGGAAGAAAAGTAAAAGGAATGGAAGGAGAGAGAGAGAGAGAGAGAGAGAGAGAGAGAGAGAGAGAGAGAGAGAGAGAGAGAGAGAGAGAGAGAGAGAGAGAGAGAGAGAGAGAGAGAGAGAGAGACCAGTAGACCAAACTCCACCCTCTCTTGTGGAAGTGGTGGAGTCCGTGAGGAAGTTATAGGGTGCAAAGGCAGGTGGGGTCTGCAATATCAGTGTGGAGATGTCAAAGGACTGTTGCTGTGGCTTCCTAGTAAAGAGGAAGGGTCACACTACCACAAGGGTACTAGTCCTGGAAATGCACTAAACTCCTACAAAAGCCTTGTCAAATGTGTGTTTCTTAGGCTCATGGCACAGAAGAAGGGTCAAACTACCCCTGGAATTTCCCTCAAAAACTCCTGTGATAGCCTTGTCTAATATGTGCCGAGATGGGGGCGTGTTTTTCGCCTAGTGTACCCCCATTGATACCCTAATATAGCCTAGTTATGCCCTAATATACCCCCAATAAAACCCCAATGTACCCCACAGTACGTGCACCCTACATCACACAGGTTCAGTACGTTTCCTGGCCAGGAGGAGGTGACGGAATTGTTTGGTAAAGAATTCTTCATTCCAAAAAGTCACTTAATATTTATAGTATCAAATTTCTTGTGCAGAACATTGAATGAACAAAAATCAGGTGTCTTTTTACCCCAAGGAAACCCCAGTATCACCCCAAGGAAACATTCATCTTGCCCCAATGATCCTGAATTGCCGACTGTAGCTCAAGGCTCATTAGGGTAACGGACGTCTTTTTTTCCCAACTCTGTGCCCGTAGGTTTGAAGGACTCATCTGGGGGCTGAATTCTGTCTGAATGAGAAATGTTTTGCCTGCAGATTCAAGCAACTATATATACAGATAGACAGATAGATAGATAGATAGATAGAGATAATCTGACACAGTGAATCATCTTATTTTATTTCCTCCTTGAGAGAGAGAAATAGAAATCAAATAAGTATAATATTATTTAATCTTTTCTTGCAGAGTACAATGCAGTCAACAAACAGATTGATTTAAACGATGAACTAAATAAAATGAAAGTCATTTTGTGAGTTATCTTTCACTGTGTAAGTTGTGTCAAATGACAGTTTAGTGAACAACTACACTAAAATGTAACATGCAAAATAGTAAAATAAAGGAAAGATTAGTGGCACAGTGAAATAATAAAAAACAAAAACAGGAAAATAAATAACAATAATAATAAATAAGTAATTAGAAAATACAGTAAGATATACTAAACAAAACACTATAATATAACGTAAAAGTTAGTGTCACTGTAAAAGCCTTGTGTAAATGTTCCCATGTCAAAGGTTCCCTAGAAAACCAGTTTTAAGTCTATGCAGGTTGGCGCTGTGTGAAGGAGGCCTCACACTACCACCAGGCTCACAAAACTACCCCTGTTAGTGCTTAAAACTCCCCCAAAAGCCTTGCCTAAATGTTCTCATGTCAAAGGTTCCCTAGAAAACCAGTCATAAGTTTACACAGGTTGGCGCCGTGTGAAGGAGGCCTCTCACTACCACCAGGCTCACAAAACTACCCCTGGAAGTGCCATCGTCTGTCCCTCTTAACCTCTATACATACCAAACTTGACAAGGTACAATGTAACAAAGAGTAACACAATAACAGATGACTGTGGCAGGTGAACCAGCTGTTACAACACTAGTGTGGATGATATGAAGTTAACCCACATTCCAGTATTTGCGAGGCGGCCACCAGCTAGCGAGTGGCCACGTAGGCTCCGCTGCCCACCACCTGAACGCTTACACGTCATCAGCCAACATGGACATGCGTGCCCTCCATAACATTTCTACAAATATCTCTCAACATACATACATACATACATGATTATTAGTGTGCATAACTAATAGTACTGTAATATATGGACATGCTTGGCCGCTGTGAGTGCTGTGGTCCACTGCAGTTCAGATTATTTGACTTTAAATGTATAAGGAAAATATTGTCCCATTATTCTCTGCCTGAGATGTCCATATTATTATACCACCACCCAAACACACACATTTAACAAGGCTTTCGGAGGAATTGTGGGTCTTTCCAGGGGTAGTTGAGTGACCCTGGTGATAGTTTAACTGTTGTTCTGTACCATGAACCTAAGAAACACACATTTGACAAGGTTTTCATAGTAGTTTCTGCCATTTCCAGGGGTAGTTTGATGACCCTTGTGGTATTGTGACCCTTCTTCTGCACCATGAACCTAAGAAACACATTTAACAAGGCTCACATAGGAGTTTCAGGCATTTCCAGGGGTAGTTTGATGACCCTGGTAGTATTGTGACCCTTCTTCTGCACCATGAACCCAAGAAACACATTTAACAAGGCTCACATAGGAGTTTCAGGCATTTCCAGGGGTAGTTTAGTGACCCTGGTGGTATTGTGACCTTTCTTCTGTACCATGAACCCAAGAAACACATTTAACAAGGCTCACATAGGAGTTTCAGGCATTTCCAGGGGTAGTTTAGTGACCCTGGTGGTATTGTGACCCTTCTTCTGTACCATGAACCCAAGAAACACATTTAACAAGGCTCACATAGGAGTTTCAGGCATTTCCAGGGGTAGTTTAGTGACCGTGGTGGTAGTTTAAGTGTTGTTCTGGACCATGAGTCTAAGAAACATACATTTGCCAAGACTTTCCGTAAGAGTTGTGGGCCTCTGCATGGGTAGTTTTATGACCCTGGTGGTAGTGTGACCCTTCCTCTGTACCATGAACCACTAAATTCCTTCCCAGCACCAGCTTTCTCCTTCTCCATTCCTTCCTTGTTGGCCTCATTGTCAGGCAAGCACAGTGCAGGGAGGTGCTAAAATATACCCAATCAGATCAGGAGACTCCGGAGATGGTGGTGTTGACGGCTGCATGTTCACTAGATGCCCTGTATTGGGGGGACAGGAGAAGGGAATCACCAGCAAACAAACTGTGAGACAAAGGAGAAAAGGAAACAACTAAGAGAAAGGGAAAGAAAGAAAGGTTACTGACCCAAAAATCTAACAGAAGGGTTTGCACAAGTCCACTCATGAGCTGATTCTTGAGGATAACAATTGTAAAGCATAAAACTACCCCTGAAAATGCCCTGTGAAAGCCTTTGTAATTATATTTCTCAGGTTCAGGGTACAGAGGAAGGGTCACACTACCACCAGGGTCTTAAAACTACCCCTGAAAATGCCTCAAACCTCTACCAAAGCCTTGTCAAATGTGGGTTTCTTTAGGTTCATGGCACATACATTGGGTCACACTACCACCAGGGTCTTAAAACTATCTTTGAAAATGCCCAAAACCTCTACCAAAGCCTTGTCAGATGTGGGTTTCTTTAGGTTCAGGGTACATTGAAGGGTCACACTACCACCAGGGTCTTAAACTATCATCCATGTGATGTATACAGTGGGTTTAACACCTTCACACCCTGGAACTGCTTCATTTTTGTCCTGTACTGTACCCTCCTACCTCCCATAAGGAAATAGGGAAATATGTGCTTACTGTCATGTCAATCTCAATGCAGCCTGAACCAGTCAGGGCAGTTGTATATATGTATAGCATAGTCTCAGTTCACCTTCCCAGTGGTGCCTTCTTGTTCCTTGGCGCCTTTCTGAGCATGGTTTGGTTACATGTGGCTTTGTTACCTCTAAATCTAGTCTCCTTACATAGCTCTGCCTTCCTAACACTGCTGTCAACACGTTGCTGCTCTATGATAAAACAACTGCCTGGCTTGATTATCTGGTTAAGGTCTATGTTCTTATACATGTCTGGCTCCCATTACAACTATTTTTCAAGGCCTTTGTTACCTCTGGATGTAGTCTCCTTACATGAACTTGCCTTGCTAAAACTGATGTTAAGACTTTAGCATTACTGCTATAAAAAAAAAAAAAAAGCTGCGTGCGTATTTATTTTTGGATCAAGGTCCAGATTTTTATGTATCAGGCTCCCATTACGACCATTTCCCAAGGCCACAGAGAAGGTTAGCTGGGTTCCCGTGGGTGGTTTTCCAGCTCAATCACCAGGGTTACAATACAGTCGGGGGCTTCGTGGTGCAGTGGTTAGCACACTCGGCTCACAACCAAGAGAGCCCGGGCTCAATTCTCAGGCAACTCCTACTACAAGAGGCTTTTTAAATAGGCGTACTTTGGTTCTAATATGTTTAAAAATACTGGCCTAACCCCTAAAGGGCGGGGATGTACCATGAAATCACCACTTTCAAGGCTTCAAAAAATCACTTTCAGCCCTCTCTCAATTGTGCCCACACTGAAAGCTGTTTTGGGAGGAGGACGAGGCTTATGAGGAGTCGAGGTCACTGGCCGTGGACACTCGGGTGCAGAATCAGATGAGGAAGGTACAAAAACCTCTCCTCCTGCCATTGTTACAGTCACAGCATCACTGAGAGTGTCACGAAGGAGTTGTGTGGCAGCCTGGGAGTCACGCTGACCCTTAAATTCCCACGCAGACTGCAGAATTACGTAGGATTAGGCAGACTGCAACAACACATCACTCGCCCTTCACCTGGCGGCCAGAAAATACCATTCACCCACCCTTTAGGGAGTCCCCTGGCACACACCTTTAACAGGGCTTTTGTAGGAGTTTTTGGACATTTCCAGGGGTAGTTTAATGACTGGTGGTAGTTTAACCTTTCCCATGTATCCTGAATCTAAAAGAAACAGCCATTAGAACCTGATTAAACTTCTTTTTGGTCTTTGAAAGTAGTTGTAATGAGAGGCCGAACTGTTTGAGGGCCATAGGGTAGGCGGTGGCTGAGTGATTAGTGTGCTGGGCCAGCATTCACCACGCCATGGACAACGTTGATTTGAATCCCCACGCTGCTACCTGGGATTTTTCAGTCACCGCTGAGTGGCCTAAGACTACCCACATGCTGTCCTGAAGACAACCCATCAACCCTGACTCTAGAAGAAACCGTCCAAGTGAATCAAGAATGAGTTCCGGGGGGCAGCATGAGCCAAGCATAACTGGCGCCACTATAAAAAAAAAGTTGCCTGCGCCATGACAGGCTTGGGCCAACCACCAGCTAGGCGCCTACCCTGAAGAAAGCCTACTGGCGCTATAGGCTGAGATGTCAAAAAAATAAAAAATAAAGAAAAAATCTTTAAAAAGCCGTCCCAAAGACATTAATTTAACAGGGCCCTGGTGGTAGTTTAACCCTTGCACTGTACCATGAACCGAAAAAACACTCATTAGAACCTGACTGATCTTCGTTTCGGCCTTTGCAAGTAGTTGACGTGAGGGAGCAAAGTGTCCGAGGGCCATATTTTTAAACATTTTGTCGCCAAAGCACACATATTTAGCAAGGCTTTCTTAGTTGTGGGCATTCCAGGGGTAGTTTTATGACTGGTGGTAGTGTGACCCTTCTAATGTACCACAAACCCTAGGAAAACGCTCATTAGAATAGATTAATCTCCTTTAGGGCCTTTGAAAGTAGTTAACGTGAGGCGGAACCGTCCGAGAACACTGACCAAATATCAGTTGTACCGTGCCTTTCTATCTGTTCTTATCCATTCATTTAAGTCTTCTCTCTTAGGAAGGAAAGCTCAAATACGTACCATGAACCAGCACTTGACACTGGTAGACTCTCCTCTATGACGTTCCTTTTTCCTCCTCCTCTCGTCTTCCTCCAGGTCTCTCCTCTCTTTATGATTGTAGATTCTTCTCCTTCCTCCTCCTCCTCCTCGTCTTTCTCTTCTATCTCAGTGTCTGCATTTATCTCTCATTTTAATTTTTCCTCCTCCCAGATGTCCATCTCTCCACCTCATCGTCTCCTCCATATTACCTCTCTCTACCTACCTTTGTTCCTTTTGTATGTAAATCCTTAATTTCTCCTTCTCTCATAGCCTTCCTCCCTTCACACATTCTCTCTCCACCTCTCGTCTCCTCCATTTTACCTCCCTCTACCTGTCTTTCTTCCTCTCGTACGTAAATCCCTCTCGTGTAAATCCTTTTTCTCTGTATATATATTATCCCAGTTATTTCTCTGATTTCATTTCTCCACAGCTTTTAATATATATATACGAGGCTTCCGGAAGAGAAACTGTAAGGCACAGTGACCTATTGTTACGTACATTAGTTTGTTAACATTCCCAGGACAGTTTACGGGACCTCCAGCCCTCCGTACACCCCATATAAGGGTGCTTTTCCCTTGCATTCATTCCTTGTTCTTTTTGTGGGAGGTTTTGTCTGCCTTTCCCAATGCAAACTAGAACATAATAGCTCTGTTAAGATGTAAAGTGCAAGGGAAAAGTGACTCCGTACACTATACACAAGGGTCTATGTTTCTTACGACACTTCTCTGCCGGATGCCTCAAATATTAATCTCTGTATACATATTCTTTTATTTTATCTTCCTATTATGTCTGCAAGCGCTCTCGTTTTTCCTGCTTGTAATGTTGTCTGTTCATCTTACTGTCTAAGGTGTATATATCTCATAGTAATCTTAAATATTCTTCAACATAAATGTTTTTATTTTCTCATATGCCTGCAAGCCCTCATCTTTCCACCCTCTTGTGCTGACCTTATTTCTCTCTCTTGTCTAAGGTGTATATATATCTCACAGTAATCTCTCATATATTCATCTCTGTACCATGTTCCTTTATGACTCCCTTGTTGATATAATTGTGTCGCTCCCTCCCTGCTGAAGTGAGGTAAGCGCCATGAGGGTTCATCTTGAGATATCACTTGCCTGGCATAGACCAACTATTCAGGCCTCATCAGACTAAAAATCAAAGATGTTGAGTCGTTATGGTGGATTTAAGTTCATTCTAATGCCTGGGAAAAGCACAGAAACAGGGGAATCAGTTTCTTGTGCATATAGCTTGTCTCACATGAGCAGGGAGTGACACATTTGTAGGGGTCTGTTGTTCCTCCTCTCTCTCTCTCTCTCTCTCGTAACCTTTCTTCTCGTTTCTGTGATTTTCTCTGATTTTGAGTTGTCTTTTTCTAGATGTCTGTCTGTTGTGTTATGGCTTTGTCTTGTAAGGTAATGATTTCCCTTCATTTCTACGGCTTTTTCTTGAACTTTTTTGACCTCGTTATGTATATGCAATCTTTCATGTCTTTCTCTGCTCTCGAGTACTCTTATTTTTATAGATGTCTGATTTACGTCTTGTTTAATGTTCTTGTGTTCCCTTCATTTCCGTTGCTTAACTATTTTGACCTGTGTATGCAATCTCTCTCTTAATAAGTTCCCTTCATCTTCCTCTCTCATAAGCTTATATTTCTAATGTTTCTTTCCTTGTATTAGTTAGTTATACTTATTTTATATAATAAGTTGATTTTTGTGGTTTAAATTAGTTTCTCCTTGCTTAAATTTTAAAATTATCAAAATAACAAAAAAATTCAGTTTATAGCCAAAAAATACATGAAAAATGGCTTTAAAATGAACAAAATTTGCCATAAGTAGCAGTAAAAATAGCTTGAAAATCTGTACTAAGTCCATTATACTTCTTCGGGTGTCCGGAGATTTAGCACAATGGTTATTTGTAAAATAAAAAAAAGATTCATCCCTGAACTTTATTTTCACATCTCACATCTTGCTAGCTAATACATAGGAGTCCGTAGCAATCTTCAGAGTTGAACGATTCTTTTCCCTCGGCAGAATCGAGTGGCTGAATTGACTCCATTTCTCGAGGGGTGGCTTCGTATCCCAGCGTGATCTCCTGCAAGGCATCCCAGCACACACCACATGCTCTGGAGGGGGAGAGAACGTCAAGATGAGTCAATATGAATCGGCCTCGTCTTGGAGGAAATGTACCATTTTGATTTTGCTCTCAATAAATGTGGACCCTAAGATTTTTTTAAATTATAAAACACCATAACAGTTTGCAGTCTTTCTCCGGAGAGGCTTTGAAGTATAATTGACTTAGGGACAAATTTAAGGTTAAAATTTCTCATTTTTTGCTTATTTCTGGCCAAAAGAGGCATATTTTAGATGAATTTCTGGAATATTCAAGCTATGTAACAGAAAATATATTAAGCATATAAAACAATCAATATAAATAAATAAAGACAGGGCAAGATTAGCAGAGAATTCAAAAGCCAAGATGAAGGGATGGTCTAAGTGAGCACAAAAGCCGAGAGGAACAGAAGTCAAACCGAGGCTAAAAGTAGAGATAATGAGGACAGAATAATTAATGAAACTGAATTGAAAACATCCATGTACACAAAAACGAAGGAGAAATCTAACAAAAGACTTCAAAATCTGAGACCAAAGCCAATATTACAAAACTACCCAGCGTCCAGCCGAGAGGGGCATAAGGGACCTTGTATATATTATAAGCAAGGTTCGGAAGTCTTGAAATGTGTTCTGGGAGGGAAACTTAACCCCTAGTTTACTGAATAACTGGTCATTTAATCCCTCTTATCAGGACACACTGAGGAGGAATGGATTGATGGTTATAACATGGAACGATTATATGTATAGAGAGGAGAGAAAGTGAGGAGGAGGAGAATATGAAATGAAGAGAAGTAAAAGGGAAGAGACAAAGATATAGAGGAAGACGAGGGAAGGAATATCTATCAGGGAGGAGGAAAAAATAAGATACGAGGGAGAGGAAGGGGCAGAAATGGCAGTAGAAGGGAGGAAGGATGAACAGCAGGAGGGAAGAGTCACCACAGCCCGGCCGACCCCATAAGGTACAGTATAAAGACCCTTGTTAACGAGAGGAAAAAAATCAATGAAATTACGAGAAAATTAGTGATGAGAACATAATACAGAAAGATTATTGTTATGTGGATTATTCTGACCTCTGCTGGGACGTGCAGGCCTATATAATTTAATAATCACACCACTGCCTTCACACACAGTCACACCTATATATAACTAACTAATGAATGAGCTAATTGATTAACTGTGTGATGACTGCTTACTAACTAACTAATGACTCAATAAACTAATTAACTAATGAATGAACAAATAAACTAACTAATAAATGAACTAATTGATTAACTACATGCTATGACTGCTTACTAACTAATGACTCAATAAACTAATTAACCAATGGATGAACTAATTAACTAGCTAACTGACTAACAGGGGGCTACCGTAACTCAATACAAGCTTAGGTCAGTATTTATAGATGTTTCCGCCCCTCTCATCAACTGTTTCCAAAGGCAGAGAAGATGAGTGAAGTTCTACTGAGTGTTATTGTAAGTTCATGGTACAGAAAAACGGTCACATTACCACCAGGGTCATTAAATTAGCCCTGGAAATGCCCTAAACTCCTACGAAAACCATGTCAAATGTGTGTTTCTGAGGTTCACGGTTCAGAAGAAGGGTCACACTATCACCAGGGTCATCAAATTAGCCCTGGAAATGCCCTAAACTCCTACGAAAACCATGTCAAATGTGTGTTACTTAGGTTCATGGTACAGAAGAAGGGTCAAACTACCACCAGGGTCATAAAACTACCACTGAAAGTAACCAGAAATCTTATGAAAGCCGTGTCAAATGCATGTTTTTTGAGTAAACTGCCCCTGGCCAAAAAATTTCCACTTATCCCCAGACTGAAATGAACGTGGAGCCTCCGAGCCTTTGACCTAAACCTTTTTGGTGTGACCAGCGATAGTCTCAGTATCCTCGGTGTTGTTCGTTTAGGCAAAACACTTACATCATACGTTTGGAGTTTTATGTGTTCACTGCCGTCTGAGTCCTTTAGGATTGGTCCAACCTGCTATACAATAAGGTGGTTACAAGGGAGATCTTTTAAGGCCATGGATAAACCTGTGCGCCTCGCTTCTCCCCGGGCAAAAGCTCTTCCCATGGTGTCTGTGTCTGCCAGCGACACCACACCATTCCAAGATAACAAAACAAAGCAAACTCAGGTTTACGGGGGAGGGAAAAGTGTCAGTGTGATAGTAGGGAGTCACGAAAACCCTCAGTGAACCACAATGCACAGTCCCATACATATCAGTCCCTAATGCCACCGTGGGTTGCGACGTCTGCCTGGAAGGGCCTACAGTCAAACCATTTCAAATAGTCCATTTTGCATTGACTTCCTTGGGTCCTTTCCTCCCTCTGCTCTGCCACACAGTCCCAACACCTATTTTTCCCTCTCATATGTTACCTATAGATAAGATAGGAGAGGAAGGGAATCTGAATCAAACGCCCAAAAGGACTATTTGAAATGGTTATACTATAGTTGTTTCATCCTTATTCTCTACCATGAACTAAAAACACACATTTGGCAAGGCTTTCATGGGGGTTTTGTTTATTTCCAGGGGTAGTTGTGTGACCCTGGTGGTAGTCTGATCCTTCCTCTGTATCATGAACCTGAAAACACAGATTTGGTAAGGCTTTCGTGGGAGTTTTGAACATTTCCAGGGGTAGTTTTGTGACCCTGGTGCTAGTTTGACCCTTCTTCAGTAGCATGAACCTAAAGAACACTCACTGGAACCTGACTGATTCCCTCTTTGACCTTTAGAAATAGCTGATGTGAGAAGCGAAAGAGTATACCAGCCTAATTCATGATGAAATTAGTGTCAATGCAAACCCCACAAGACTGGCGCAAAGTCATCATTATCTTTAATGGTGAAGGCCTCAGTTACAGCCAAATAGCACAGCCAATTGATGTGTCCATCTCTAACATAGCACGATGAATGGGTCTGCAGATATGTGGCCACAGGCTCCACTAGTGACAGGCCTCAAAGCAGACTTAACAGTGTAATTACCATAGGGGTGCATACCCTCATTACCAAATAAATACTTCCCATCCTCATATATTGTATATATGTAACCATAATGATGCAGTATGTGGTTTACGTATTAATTCTGGCATATAATTCTGTATACTTTTACTGGCAATTATGCTTCTAAACTACCACCTGGCACTATCATTCCCTCAACTGAATAAGAATGAGGTCAGCCACAGCATTTAAACTGCCTGACAATGGTCCCCAAGCACACACACATTCATCATGGCTTTAGTAGGAGTTGTGGGCTTTTCCATGGGTGGTATCTTGACCCTGGTGGGAGTCTGACAAGACTCTGTACCATTAACTCAAGAATTGCTCCTGAGAACACATTTTGCCTTTTTTTGGCATTTAAGAATAACTGATGTGAGAGTCGGAAGAGTCCAAGAATAGCGATCAATGTCCTGAGTGGAGTGGCTTACATAATAATTGTATCCACACCACAGTCTCATAATGATTGTCAATAATTTATGTAATGCATTGATGACCTAATGTCAGTGACTCAGAGCTGAGTTAGTTAGCACCAGAATGGCATCTTGCATATGAACAACCACCCTTGTGGTGAAGAATTATCACCCCAACCAATTATTATAGTACGCTTACGTCAACGATATATTTCCAGCACAGAATATGAGCAATGCATTATCTAGATCAAGCGTCAAGGCTCATCAGTGCACATGTGATCCTGAGTCACTGGCACCTCACTCCTTCATTGAGTATGAGTACACAGGGCTAACACGTTCTACACAGGGAGAAGTGTCTCACAATTGTTGGTCTGTGTATCTCAGAATGGCTGGGATGCTTACAGTGTTGGAGAAGGTTTTGGTGAGTGTATCTAAGGGAGCTTCACCCTGCCTGCCTGTTTGAGGTGGCCATGTCTACCTGGTGGTCCCAGTGTGGCGTTGAGTCTCGCCCCTGATTTGGTTTGTCCCATCCTGATCTGCACATGGCAGAAGCCAAATTTTAACTATGACTGAGTAACTAAGTGTGAAGAAGTACCAAGGAGGACCTAAAAAGCGATGCAAAGTGGAACAGGTCAAAAGAATAAGCGGAGGGATTGTTGACATTCTAGTTATATACATACATACATACATACGTCATCACTTACTTTAATAAAAATATAAATAACATTGTAAACAAAGCCCGGACAAACCAAATCAGGTGGATGAGGCTTAACGCCATACCGGGGCACAGCTACATGGCCAGCAGCTGTGCCTTTGCTATCTATTAACCCGGTAGCAGCAACGGGACAAATTTGTGGCTTTACCACGTACCAGCGATGGGCCAAATTTTTGCCATGATATAAATCCCCCTAAATAGATGATGCGTAAACTGATCACAAATGCATTGACACATATTATGAAATGGTTTGTGTGAGTGATGATTTTTTCTCATTATTCTCGCTTAGAGGGAGCGGCCTTTAGGAACCATGATCCCCGCAGCTACCACCGGGTTAATGCCTTAGCCACGCCACACCACCCATCAGATCCAGCCATGCTAAACACCACACCCCACATCAGACCTGCCACACCCAGCCACACCACACCCCATATCTACACCACCCAGCCAAGCCACACCACACCCCACACCCCATATCAGACCGTGATAAAACACACCACACTGCATATCACACCCAGCCACTCCACACCCCAAATCTACACCACCCAGCCAAGCCACACCACACCCCATATCAGACCTGCCACACCCAGCCACACCACACCCCATATCTACACCACCCAGCCAAGCCACACCACACCCCATATCAGACCTGCCACACCCAGCCACACCACACCCCATATCTACACCACCCAGCCAAGCCACACCACACCCCATATCAGACCGTGATAAACCACACCACACTGCATATCACGCCCGGTCACACTACACCCCTATCTACACCACCCAGTCAAGCCACACCACACTGCATATCACACCCAGCCACACCACACCCCATATCTACACCACCCAGTCAAGCCACACCACACCCCATATCAGACCGTGATAAATCACACCCAGCCACACCACACCCCATATCAGACCGTGATAAACCACAATACACTGCATCACACCCAGCCACACCACACCCCATATCTACACCACCCAGTCAAGCCACACCACACCCCATATCTACACCACCCAGTCAAGCCACACCACACCCCATATCTACACCACCCAGTCAAGCCACACCACACCCCATATCTACACCACCCAGTCAAGCCACACCACACCCCATATCAGACCGTGATAAATCACACCCAGCCACACCACACCCCATATCTACACCACCCAGTCAAGCCACACCACACCCCATATCAGACCATGATAAACCACACCACACTGCATCACACCCAGCCACACCACACCCCATATCTACACCACCCAGTCAAGCCACACCACACCCCATATCAGACCATGATAAACCACACCACACTGCATCACACCCAGCCACACCACACCCCATATCTACACCACCCAGTCAAGCCACACCACACCCCATATCAGATCATGATAAGCCACACCAGCAACATCACACCACACCTCATAATAGATCCTAGCACACCACACATCACACCACATCCCCCATCACAGCCAAGAACATCAAACCACATAGCGCACCCAGCCACACCAGAGCCCACATACCATCCAGCCACACCCTTCACACCATGTTACACTAAACGTCACAGCTATATTAATACCCTATATCACTTGGCACTTACATATAGCAGTCAGTGACACTCTATTGCATTAGTCTTCCATTATGAACCATCTTGGTTGAGTAGATTATCTCACTATATACAAAAACTATGGTTAGTCTACTCCTGAAAACTCTCTCTCTCTCTCTCTCTCTCTCTCTCTCTCACACACACACACACACACACACACACACACACACACACACACACAATCCTCTAGGGCAGGGGTCGGCAAGCTTCACAGTGCCAGGCAGGGGCAGAGACAGCTTCTAGGTGCACTGGAGTGCCAAGGAGAACCCAAAAGTGACTGTACAAAAACTTTATAGATAATTATCAGGCACACAGTGACTAGATTACAAGAAATTTATTGAAAACCATGCACATCAGTGAGTGCAGACAACAGTTTTATCATATTAGTGGGATGGTTGGTGCCACGGAGAAGTGACTCAATGTCTGGATTGACTGATGAGGTGGTCACTCAGCTGGGAGCGTATGTGAGACTTTGTATATTTCATTTTTGAAAAGAGTTGTTCACAACATTACCAAACATGGCAACGATGCGTTTTACATGCTTAATGTATTTGAGAGAAGGGAGTACAAGTTCACGGAAGAAGAGGTGCGGTACCTTGCCTTCTGCTCCTCATTACACAAAGTTGCGGGCCAGATTGTTATACACATATCAAGCAGGGTGACGGACCATGAGTTCCGTCTCTGGCCCGTGGGTTGGAGGTTGCCGACCCCTGCTCTAGGGCACAAGCTTTCCATATTTTTGATCACCCCACAACACTTACATATCTTTTTCTCTTTAAAATATTTTAACATGGGAAATGGTGTGTACGGAAAGCAGAAGACAGTAAAAGTAATGAACAGTGTGTGTGCGTGTGTGTGGTGTGTGTGTGTGTGGTGTGTGTGTGTGTGTGTGTGTGTGTGTGTGTGTGTGTGTGTGTGTGTGTGTGTGTGTGTGTGTGTGTGTGTGTGTGTGTGTGTGTGTGTGTGTGTGTGTGTGTGTGTGGTGTGTGTGTGTGTGAGCTCAAGGGCAAAAGAAGGAAACAATAATGAAAGAAAGCCTGCAACTCACTGCTCCTATAGAAAAGCATTCAGAGAAGTGGCCAAGATAGGTCAATTTCGAGAGAAGAGGTGTCCTGATACCCTCCTCTTGAAAGAGTTCAAGTCATAGGCAGGAGGAAATACAGATGAAGGAAGACTTGTAGAGTTTACCAGTGTAAGGGATGAAAGAATGGAGATGCTGGTGAACTCGGTTTTGGACAGTAAACGGATGAGCTAGAGTAGAAAGTCGAGTGGAGTGGGGCCACAGGATGGGAGGAGGAATGCAGTTAGCAAGTTCAGAAGAGCAGTCAGCTTGAAAATATTGATAGAAGATGGAGAAGCAACATGACGACAGAATTTAAGAGGTAGAAGACTATCAGTGAGAGGGGAGTAGATGAGACGAAGAGCCTTAGACTCCACTCTGTCCAAGAGAGCTGTGTGAGTGGAGCCTCCCCACACATGAGATCCATACTCCATATGAGGGCAGACAAGGCCCCTGTATATGGATAGCAACTGTGTAAGGGAGTGGAACTGGCGGAGACGATACAGAACACCCATCCTCGAGGAAGCTGATTTAGTGAAAGAGATGTGAAGTTTCCAGTTAAGGATGTTTAGTGTTGAAGAAGGTGACAGCTGAGTGTTGTCAAAGATTAGGGGATGTCATTTCAGGATAATTTTAGCCGAGGCTCAACTTTTGGTCTCACCTGTAGTTTGTTCTTCACATCCTGGGTGACTGAAGATGATGGAGCAGTCAGGCTCCCCAGGGCTGATCAGGCTGACTGGAGGTGGACTGCAGAGGAGAGGAGGGAGGGATGGGTTGTTGGGATGGGACGGGAGGCTCTGGGAAGGGAGAATGTGGCTGGCACTGAAGGAGGGAGGGAGGGATGGGTTGTTGGGATGGGACGGGAGACTCTGGGAGGGGAGAATGTGGCTGGCACTGAGGGGAGGAGGGAGGGATGGGTTGTTGGGATGGGACGGGAGACTCTGGGAGGGGAGAATGTGGCTGGCACTGAGGGGAGGAGGGAGGGATGGGTTGTTGGGATGGGACGGGAGACTCTGGGAGGGGAGAATGTGGCTGGCACTGAGAGGAGGAGGGAGGGATGGGTTGTTGGGATGGGACGGGAGACTCTGGGGGGGGAATATGTGGCTGACTGCTCTTCTGAACTTGCTAACTGCATGCCTCCCCCCTCCCACGCCCTCACCACACTCGACTTTCTACTCAAGCTCATCCCTTTACTGTCCAAACCCCTTACGCACGAGTTAACCAGCATCGTCACTCTTTCATCCCTCACATTGGTAATCTCTGGAACAATCTTCCTTCATCTGTATTTCCTCCTGCCTATGACTTGAACTCTTTCAAGAGGAGGGTATCGGGACACCTCTCCTCCCGAAATTGACCTCTCTTTTGGCCACCCCTCTGAACGCTTTTCTATAGGGGCAGTGAGTTGTGGGCTTTCTTTCATTACTATCTCCTTTTTTTGCCCTTGAGCCGTTTCCTTTGCTGTAGAAAAAAAAATCCCAAAGCGGATTTCTTCCCCTTCAGGACTCATTTGAAGGGAGGAGAACATACAGCAACAAGACACAAGGAGCAGGTTCACAGGAAACAAAGAAGTTCAGGGCGGCAGCTCTCACACTTGGAGCTGAAGAAGAGAAAGATCTTGCCGATTGGTATAAGGAGAATGAATTCTTATACAACAGTGAGAAGGCTGACTTCAAAAACCAAAATAAAAAGCAAGAGCCTTTCAAGTAAAGGCTGAACAGCTGTGCATCTGCAAACCAAGATCAACTCTGAGAGATAGAGTCGGGAGGAAAAAAAAACAAGCCCTCCGGTGGTCTCACACACAGGGAGATGTGTATCATGAAGAACTATGGCTTCATTGCCAAGTACATACATGAGGAAGGTCACAGAAGGCAAGTGGCCAAGCACTGCCCACCAAGTGAAGAATATGGCTGCTGAAACATGGCTCATGAAACAGCAGCCATCAAGAGTGACTCTGAACTCGTGTTTCATGAGGGGAAACAAATGGACCCAGCCACTTGGAAGAGATTCAAGGTAATTGATAAATATAGATATATATATATATATATATATATATATATATATATATATATATATATATATATATATATATATATATATATATATATATATATATATATATATATATATATATATATATATATATATATATATATATATATATATATATATATATATATATATATATATATATATATATATATATATATATATATATATATATATATATATATATATATATATATATATATATATATATATATATATAATAATGTATGGATTTGAAGAGCCTCAGCAGGAGGGCCAGCTGCACGTCATCTCATCCTTCCTCCGCACCAAGCTAAGTATACCGTGTATCGTTAGTGTAGCCAGGTCAGAGTAGGTTCTGTAGGCGCACGGAGACGCGCTAGGTCAGTTTGTGTGTGTGTGGTGGAGTTTTCTGTTCTTTTGTTGTAATAAAGTTGTGCATAGTTGTACACACCTTATCAGTTAACCTTTGTGTACACTGAGGGTCCTTGCCAGACCCATAAGGAGATATAATTAAGAACCCTACAGATGATTTGAGGTCCTTTGTGTGTGTCGTGGTCACCACGAGGCTTCCTACAGAGATCAAGCTCCATGTTGGGAGGCCTGTACGAACACAGAGGAAGCCAGGTAAGTCGTGTTTACTACACTTTTGCCAGTAGTACACCTCTTCGTGTCTCTTGATGCACCACAGATCATCCCTTGCTGGCTAGTTTCACCTTTTGAGCTCACGCACTGTTTAATCAAAATTTTCTCCCTTAACACTACGGCTATATTGCCAAGTACATGAGGAAGGTCTCAGAAGGCAAGCAGCCAAGCATTGCCCACCAAGTGAAGAATATGGATGGGTTGTTGGGATGGGACGGGAGACTTTGGGAGGGGAGAATGTGCCTGGCACTGAGGGGAGGAGGGAGGGATGGGTTGTTGGGTGGGGAGGGAGTCTCTTGGAGGGAGGTTAGGGTGCCATGAGGAAAGGTCCCCGAGGAAGAGGGTGTCTCCAGGCTCTGTTTCTCAGCTGGCCTGTCGTGGTGTTTGGGGAGCCTGCGGAGATAAATAAACTATGATGGTCTCCATGGTCACATTAGTTTTGCAAGAGCCCATTAACCCTTTGACTGTGGATTTCCTCCAAGAAGACCTCACCAAGCTACAGGAATGGAGCAAAAAGTGTCGGCTACAATTCAATGAAGAAAAATGTAGAGTTCTGCACCTTGGGAGTGGATGTCCAGCACACCAATACCACATGGGAAACACTCCACTATCCACCACAGAGCCAGAGAAAAACGTGGGAGTATAGGTTATCAGGCTATCAGTGAAGGCAAAATCCCTGACAATCGCAGTGGAGGGGTTAAAACATCAAGTGTATGACAAGAGCAGTGGTTTCAATAGCTATTTCCTCCTACAATTAAGACCCTTAGGAATAATGATAAGCCAGAACAAATACCTTTGGGAAGCACTGTGGAGGCGGAGGCAGAAAAATGTGAAGACAACCACCCGGGAGCAAGGAGACCACCACCGTCAGGGGAAAGCAGGGACCTGAAAAATAAAAAAATATTAGGGAAAGAAAGAAAACCAAAGGAAAGGACAGTAGAAAAAGAGAAAGGAAGGAAACTGGTTGGCATTATAAGACACTTCGGCTAATCACATCAGCTATTTATAAAGGTCAAAGAGTGGGTCAGTCGGGTTCCAATGAGTGTTTCTTTAGATTCATGGTACAGAAGAAGGGTCAAACTACCACCAAGGTTATAAAACTACCCCTGGAAATGCCCACAACTCCTAGGAAAGCCTTTTCAAATCTGTGTTTCTTCAGGTTCATGGTACAGAAGAAGGGTCACACTACCACCAGGGTCACAAAACTACCCCTGGAAATGCCCACAACTCCTAGGAAAGCCTTTTCAAATCTGTGTTTCTTCAGGTTCATGATACAGATGAAGGGTCACACTACCACCAGGGTCACAAAACTACCCCTGGAAATGCCAAGGACTCCTAGGAAAGCCTTGTCAAGTATGTGTTCTTGGGCGGGGAAATGTCTTATACTACGAGCCTTTATCCCGAACAAGTTGTTGAGACTCAGGGCAATATCCAGACATTTATATTACTGATTTAATGTTTAATTAGACACTGGAAACAAGTTGCAGTAATAACCAAAAGCTTGTAATTAGTTCCTCCCCATTAAAAAGACTCATTTAGCAGCAAGTTTTCCCCACTACTAATTCTGAATTTATTGTGTCGCTAGAATAGGTATTATGGTGACATCTTTTAGCTGGCGGCTTTGGTGGAGTGAACACTGCTGCCACGTTTCCTAAGCCTGCAATACTGCCTCTCTCTCTCTGTGTGTGTGTGAGTGTGTGTGTGTGTGTGTGTGTGTGTGTGTGTGTGTGTGTGTGTGTGTTGCTTTGTTTCACCGGATGTATCCTACTATAATACAGAGGCTGAGCTGCCGTGGTGTCTGGGCCAGGGATGCAAAGTGGCACGCTGCACATGTGACGGGTTCAGGCCGGGTAGACGCTCACGATCAAGTGATTTAAGGTATTATATTTTCTTATTAAAAACTGGCTTATTTTTACTGTTATTCCTTCACATTATATTCTATTTATAGTTGTGAAAGTACTCGCCCCCCTCAAAACTAAAGTAAATGTCAAAGGTATGTGGCAGCTTTTTTGAGAACTGGCATCCGAAGCTCTGCCGGGTCAGGCTGGGTCACTGTCAAGTGCTGCCGCTCACCACTGGCTTAGTTTTTTTTCTTATTAAGAAATTTGCTCATTTTTACTTGTATTCCTTCACAGTACATTCTAAAAAAATAAATGTGAAAATACCTTCCACCCAAGAACTACAGTGAAAGCCAATAACACCTGGCAACATCTTTTTAGGAACACTGTAAATTATGTGTGCCATGTTTTCCTTATTGGTGCATAAATATCTTATGCATAACAAGTTTACTGTTCTTTGTAATGCTTAAGAGGCCATGGCCTGGGAGGCGTGGCACCAGTGTTCATGAGGGAAGTACTGTTCTTTGTAATGCTTAACAGGCCATGGCCTGGGAGGCGTGGCACCAGTGTTCATGAGGGAAGTACTGTTCCTTGTAATGCTTAACAGGCCATGGCCTGGGAGGCGTGGCACCAGTGTTCATGAGGGAAGTACTGTTCCTTGTAATGCTTAACAGGCCATGGCCTGGGAGGCGTGGCACCAGTGTTCATGAGGGAAGTACTGTTCCTTGTAATGCTTAACAGGCCATGGCCTGGGAGGCGTGGCACCAGTGTTCATGAGGGAAGTACCCGCACCACTACACCAAAGCCTCCATAGAAGAGATGGCGCACCAGAACTAAATGACGTCACCACCACCACCTCCATCTCAACCACCACTCACCACAAACAAACAAACAAACATTCCTAATTCACACGCACCACCCCCTAAAAAATCCTGGGTCACCCGCAGCCAGCCATCACTAAATGGTTGACATTTCAATGCCTGTTGTGCACCTGCCACCGCCGCCGCCGCAAAATATCGTGCAGAGGCTCAACTTGCTTACTGTTTCTACATTTCACTCAGTGGTCACCAACATCACAAGTGGACAAACTACAACAAAACCAGGCAAATGAATGTTTTCCCTGCTGTGTATTCCCCAGCATGCATGCTTATTGAACGTCAGAGCAACTTATTTCTGCCAGGAGGTATTTCTCTCAGCACTGAAACACGCATAGTGGACTGCCACTGCCACGTCCCGTCCTGCGTTAGGTATTTCCGGTGCCCACACTGCGTGCCCAATAAATTCAAACTAACTAAACCTAACTCTAGGTATGCCATTTGTTATGTATTTGTCTGTCTGTATGGTCAAGCAGATAAAGTTCAGTATTTTAAAACTGTAGTGAGTGCATTTTTTCAGCAAACCACAAAACCAGTACATAAAATTATGTTTGTCAAGGGTTGCCCTGAAATATGTGTAAAATACGCGTCATAACGTCCCTCCCCCTTCCTCCTGCCTTCACCAGCAGCATCTGTCAGTCATGGCAGGCCAGAGAAATTTTAGGGTTGCCACCTGTTCCTTAAAATATGGATTCGTTCTGTATTGGAGAATGGGATGTTGCACTCCTTATATTTTTAAGCTCAAGGTGGCAGCCCTAACTGAGACTCTATTCCCATTGTTTTCCACTTTGAGCACTCTTGTCTTGCAGCGAACAAAGGGAACCCACGCTCACGTCTTTGACCTGTACAAAGAGATTCGCCAGTCCTCGTCGAGACTGACTTGGTCGGCTAGGCTGACGTCAGGGGACAGAGTAGTCTATCGGCATCCATCCCTCCCCTCCATGAGCCATCACCCGGCAAGGGTCTGTGGTCCCTTCTTGGAGGGAAGTACACGCTTGACGGCCTCCATACAGTCTGTGTCCCCACTGTGAGGTGGCTAAAAAAATATGTATATAAAGAAAATAAAAAATAACGCATCATATCAGCATTCAAAAAACTTTTGGATTTCTGAGTTCTGGATGAAGGATTCTCCAGCTGTATTGTTGCAATGTTTGGAGAGCCCCCGTTGGTGCTGGGACAAGAGTTATGAACAGTTTTGTGTGTACCATACCAAGGACAGACAACATCCCCACAACTTATTATTATCATTAATACAGCCCCTAGTGTGAGGACACGTAGTGGACATGGCTGTTGTACATTCACCCACAGATACTTATCTACTTACACTCCTATATTCATGTCTATTCCTGTACAGCTTGCACGGATGACTTCTGCGCCAGAGCCCGCACATGGAGATATGACGTGCAACTTCATATCTAACTCCCATACCATCATTACAAGACAGGAGTGTGTGTCTGGCAGTGACTTACATCTGCACTGGTGTGAGGGAAAGAGGTTCCCCCTCCCTCCCTCCTGTGGGGATTGACAGTGTGTATTGCCTTGAACAATTCATCCTGAAATTTCCCCCATATCCTTGTGTTTCCCTCCACTGTTGCTGGATTACATAAGGGATGGAAAACATTAAGGAGGCAAAACAATCTGATCTTTACATGGCTGGGCATAATGAAGCCTCCTCTTCCTTTGGAGGTCACTTATCAGTGGCTTCTTCTGCGCGCCATAACACCTGCAGCCAAGGTCACGTTGCAGTTCCTTGCACTGTACGGAGCGACACATCACCAGGGAGAGTGTGGGTTTGTTCTCTCAGTTTCCTGGTTCTAAGGTGAGGAGTGACATCAAGCCATCTATCGTCCTAACACGTTCCTGCTTCTGTAGTTTTTTTTTCCCTGGTTGTTGAGTGTCCACTCTCTGCCGGCCTTAAATCAGTGGGTCAAGTTTCTCACTGTTCAGTCCTTTTAGCTTGAAAGTTTCCTTACTTTTGTGTCCAGCAATGTAAAGATCAGAGACTGCTGCCTCCTGGATGTCTTCCAGCTGTTACGTAATCCAGAAAAAATGGGCGGAAACACCAGGATGTGGCTAAAGTTCAGGCTGAATTGTTCAAGACCATGCAAACTCAAGCCCCTGGAGGGAGGGAGACCCTCCTTCCCTCACACCAGTGAGTGGAGAAAAAGATGTAGCAAGTCACTGCCTCTAAGTTAATGCCTCTTGCATCCTAATGATGGCATGGTGCGTGGCATATCTCTGAGCATGGACTCCGATGCAAAAGTCAAGTCATCTGTGCGTGCAAGCTGTAAAGACACTTTCATTCCCGCAAAAAACTGCAAGTTTACTTACAAAATTGTATCATGGCATCATTTGATGTAAAATCCCTATTTACAAATATTCCTCTCAATGAAACTGTTGATATCTGTTGTGAAAATATTTTTAGGAATTGTACAAACCACCAAACTGCTACGAGGTGTGTGCTGGGAACTAACATCAAGGAGACTCAGCTGGGAATGGAAAAAAAGAAGACCAAGAATTTAACACAAAAGAAACAACTGTAGGATGAAAATTACTGCCAGAGGAAGATGAACAAGGAATTACTGATGAAGTTAACAACACTCACCAATTGTTTCCTGTGTTCCCCCTTCATCCTCCTCCTCCTCTTGTTCTTCTTCCTCCTCTTCCTCTTCTTCTTCTTATCTCTGCAAATTCATTTAGGAATTAGAACTGTATAAACATGGATTCTTTTGGAGAATAATAAATTCCTGCAAGAATTTTAATGTTCTTATTTTATGAGAGAGAGAGAGAGAGAGAGAGTGTGTGTGTGTGTGTGTGTGTGTGTGTGTGTGTGTGTGTGTGCAGTATCTATAGGAACAGATGAGTGTAGTAAAGGTTTAGCATGAGGGCAAGGAGGAGGAGGGGGAGGCCAGTGCTCCACCCAGCCACCCTGACCCTCAAAACTAACAGGGAAACAGGACAAAGGAAATATTAGCTGAGAACATAACCTCCCTTGTCTGTCCTAACCTTCAAAGATTTATTCTATCACAGGGTTTAGACAAGAATTGCTCTGCTCTTTATAATACATGAAGGAGAGAAGGACTGGAGGTGAGGGAGGACAACCTCTTCAAGCCAGTTCCCAGACAGCTCTCTTCCGCAGCATTTAAATCATTCCCTCGTCCTCTGCCTCCTCCTCTCTCATTGCCGTCACCTTCATGTTCTCTTCCTTGGCATTTAGGTGTTTGGGGCCCACACTGAACAGGCAGCGTTATTGTCCGCACTCCTCCCTCTCCACCTGTTGAGTGAGAAGTAACGGATGAAAAAAATAACCTGGATCTAAAGTGACTACCTAAGGGTAAAGGTTATAGGGAAGGCTAAGAGTATGTGGTGAGGAAGGAGTTGGCCTTGATGCTGTAAAAACTTGGAAACTAACACAACTACAATTATAAAAAAAGGTGGAAAAACTAAATATCCAAGAGGTTTGAACAGCTACTTTCAAGAATTCCCAATCCTTAACAATGATGATAATGGAAAGTCGGAAAGTTTGGTTTAGTGGGCGCAACATCTGTGGTCATATGCCGGAGAGACAGGAGGGGAAGGAATTATAGGAGACGGGAACAGACCCCAGGAGACGGGACACAACCCACGATTAATACCTGGTACCCATTCACTGTTGGGTTGACAGGGACGTAGGGTATCAGAAAAGGCGCCCAAATTTTTCCACTCCGCCCAGGAGTCGAACCCGGTTGTGAGCCAAGTGTGCTAACCACTGCACCACGAAGCCCCCGTGATGATGATAGACCAGAACACACATACCTTCCAGAGGAGTTGTGGAGGTACACGGGAGGAGACCAGCTGGAAGACCTGAAGGAGGAGGAAGGCCGGGGAGGAGAATCTTCCATCGGCAAGGCTGGGAGACTCACAGCCCGACCACCAAAAAGACCTGAAATGAAAGGAAATCATTCAAGGAGAGAAAACACAAACAAAGGAAAAGACAGTAAAAAAAAGAGGTAAGAAATACCTGAGAGATCAACTAATGAGCCTTGCCCCCCCTGGCGTAAGGCCCCACTGATTGGTGATTGGTTGATATCTTCATGCCAATGCACAGTGGGCCAGAATGGGTGATTATGGGACAAAAATATTTCCACTGCAGAAAATGTTTATTTTGTCCAAATATGCTTTTTCACTGATAATAAATGAAAAAATTATCATAAAGTAAGTATCAGTAATTGATTCCGAACATATAAATCTAGTAAGCTTTTCAATCCATTAAACGTAATTAACGTGAATTAATGGGAACTCAAGGTATATAATCGTTTCACCACATTTTGCATATTATACAATAAGAGATGTAAGACTTATAATATAAATGCTTCCTCTAAATAGGTTTCTAAATCAAATAAAGTAACGTTTCATGTAGCTGTAGATAAAATTAACTACGGGTATATTAAATACAGGAAGGCTGCTAATCAGTCATAGTGCATGTCTAGAATTATGGTTTATGTCTCCAGATGATGTCTCAGGATCTGTAACAAGGAGCTTGATTTGGTGTTTCAGCTGGTAGACCTTTCTTGTGTACGCTCCACATTTTATTTCTCATTGAGGTTATTAGGGGATCTGATGAGCAAAATAGCCTTCGCATTAAGTCCTCATTTGTTTTTTTACGAGATACCTTACGGCAAAATGACTCACTGAACTTTTTGAAGTCTTTATTCTTTGCTTCTTGTGCTTCTTCGGAATAAAGTCCAATTGGTAGGTTAAACTGTTCTATTACTGAAGCTCCATGAATAAGGATCCTATGCAAGCTTTGAGGCATGTAATACCAGTTGTACTCTTCCACATATATTTCAGCAGTATTGACGCAGAAGGATTTGAATGCTGCAATGTTGATTGATTGGTGGCCTCTAATACTTTTATCGAGTTTTTAGAGGCAGGAGCGATGGCTAGAGGGCGGCAGAAGAGAAAGGAATGTATGAGACAGGTGTCTATAAATGTGAATGGTTTAGGTGGTGAGGAAAAGAGAGTGATGATTGAAAATTTTGTAAATGGTAGAGTGGATGTGTTGGGAGTGAGTGAAACACATATTCGAGGAACTGGTGTGAGTGATGGTAGAGAGGGTACGTGGGAGGGTGTGCCTGGGGGGGTTGTATGGACGGGGATAGATGAGAAGTATAGAGGCAGGAGTAAGGAAGGATGTGCTATTGTGATGTCTGAAAGAGTGTGGAATGGTGTGACTGATTATGGTTGGAAGGGATCAGGAATTGTGTGGCTGAAAGGAAAAGTAGGTTTAGAAAAGTATGCATGGGTGTGTATTTATGCACCAGTAAATGTGAAAAGTAAAAAAGGACTGAGAGAAAGGGAAGCTTTTTGGGAGGAAGTGAATGCATGTTTGAAGAGTTTTGAGAAAGAAAGGAAACTTATTATGATGGGAGATATGAATGCTAAAGAGGGTGATGAATGTGTGATGGATATGGTGCAAAGACTTACAGAAGAGAAAATCAGTGAAGAACAAGGAGGCTTCAGGAAGGGAAGGGGATGTGTGGATCAGATATTTGCCTTCAGGATGGTAGTAGAAAAAATAATAGCAAAAGGAAAGAAACTATACGCTGCCTTCATGGATTTGGAAAAAGCTTATGACAGAGTTGATTGGATTGCATTGTGGGATGTTTTAAAGATTTATGGTGTGGGAGGAAAACTGCTTAGTGCAATAAAGTCTTTCTATGAGGATGCATCTGCATGTGTCAAAATTACTGGAGAAACAAGTGAACATTTTGAGATAAAAGTGGGCTTAAGACAAGGGTGCATCATGTCACCATGGTTATTCAATATTTATATGGATGGTGTTATTAGAGAAATTAAGGCCAAAGTTGGAGTAAGACTGTTCGATGAGGGAAGGAAGTGGGTACTGAATTCGATACTCTTTGCTGATGACACGGTGCTCATTGCAGCAAATGAAAGTGACCTACAAAATTTGGTCAGTGTTTTGATAGTGTCTGTAACAGGAGAAAGCTGAAAGTAAATGTCAACAAAAGTAAAGTGATGGTTTGTGAGCGAAGTAGAAGTGAGGTTGTAGATTTTGTATGCCCATATAGAGTGGGAATTGAATGTGAAAAAGAATGCAAAATAATTTTGAATGGTGAAGAAATGGAGGAGGTCAATGAGTTTAAGTACCTTGGATCAGTTATGTGTAAGCATGGTGGTATGGAGGGAGAGATAAGAGAAAGGGCATTGCAAGGAAGAAGGGTGGTAGGGTCTTTGGGACGAATCATGAATGGCAGAAGTGTGAGCATGGAGGTAAAGAGGGATTTGAGAAATACAATAATAGTACCAACCCTCACATATGCAAGTGAAATGTGGGCCTGGAATGAAAGTCAGAGGTCTAGAGTGCAGGCAGTGGAAATGAGTTATTTGAGGAGTGCTTGTGGTGTGAGTAGAATGGATGGAATGAGTAATGAAAGTGTGTATGAACATTTTGGAATGTGTCACAGGGGTGAAGGGAAGAAGTGTGGAGTGGTGGAAGAAGTGAAGCGACAGACCTTAAAGTGGTTTGGCCACATGGAGCGAATGGAGGAGAGTAAGATGACCAGAAGGGTGTATGTGAGTGAGATAGAGGGAGGGAATGCTAGAGGACGACCTCCAGTGAAATGGAGGGATAGGGTGCAAGAGTACGTTAGGGAGAGGGGGGAAAGATCTTTGAGAAACTTTGAGCAGGCAAGGAGGGAGTGTCTGGATAGAGAAAGATGGAAGCTCTTCTGGCGTGTACATCCCCTGGTGGGAGCTCCTAGGAGCAGGCGTCCATGAAATGAATGAATGAATGAATGTTGATATCGAGTCCAGATGATAGAGTACACAAGATAATGTGCAAGTTCTTCAGTAATTCGACTTTGAGTCCGAGGATTCCACTTGATATTTCAACAAGTTGGAAAAATCTTCTTGCAGTATTTCCATCATTTGATGTACCAGAGCCAGATTGTTTTGGCATGTCGACAACTAATCCTGTTTGACAACGAAAGGCTTTCTGTATTTTAGATTTCTGCTTTTGAACTGCTTCCTTTTCTTCTTGTGTTCTTCCTTGCCATTTCTTTACAGGTAACTTGTAGGATAGATGTAAGCAGCATTCCATAGTTCTTATCCAGGCATGTAAAGTTGATAATCCATGTCATTCCATCCTTGAACATAGACCGCTCTGAGACATTTTCTATGTCATTCATTTGCTTTGGAGATGCCCCGCACAGAGGACAACATTGCACTGAGTTGGCGAGTGATAAAGAGGATGCCACTTTTCCATCAATCATTGCCAAGTTCACCTCATGAATGACACTTGCGCCATTATTTATTTGTGTTGGTCTAAGTTGACATATTGCTTCTTTTAGGTATTTCTCTTCCTCAACTAAAACTTCTGAGGTTTCCTTGACAAACTTGAATCGTGTAGGTCTACAATAAAATGGTGATGAAGGTTTATTATTCTTCCATACAAGGACTTTCTCATTAGCTTCTGTTTCTCCACTAAGTTGTAGAGGCACCAAACAAGTGACAAAGAAACAGGATTCAGACACAACATTTCGTTCTTGGTTATCACTCCGTATCTGCTTGTAAATGCTCAGGCCAGTTGTGCCATCAAGTCCCATCTTGCAAATTAACCTATATTCATTAATCTCGTGATTGACCCCAACTCGCTCAAATATTCTCCTTGTTGTATGGTCCAAAAGGTCTTGCAAGGTAACTTCAGCAGAACCGTCAGTAACTAGCCATTCTTCGGGAGGAGAAGGTAAGCAGTCTTCTTTGGCCAATCGAACATTGTTGTAGGAAGGAAAGATTTTTTATTTCTTTTCCAGTGCACTGTTTCTCAGATTTTGGTAGCTTCTCTTTGAAAGACCACGGTCTAAGATCAATGACAATGCTTCACTTGGAGAAAAGGAGCATTCAGTGTTATATGATGAAGTTGATGGGCTTTCAAAGTTAACTTGGGCTAACGACTTCGCTAACTGTGGCTGTCCATTCATTCTGAGAACTCTGGATGTTGAAAATACAAGCCTCTGGGGAGTTGTGTTTGTGAGCTCTTCAGTTTTTCTTCTCTTTGTTTTTTCTGACGAGTCTTGAAAACTTTCAGGCCTGGGTCTTCCTCGGCATTTTGCACGTGTTTCATCAGGTGTACTTTGCTACACTTTGGTGGCCAGCCAGTCTTTGTTCCTACTCAACATATAATTTAGGTTTCTGCTAGCTCGTTTACACCTGATTTTCAAATCCTTAAGAAAGTTAGTCACAACATTTTCTGCTATAGTGTTATCACTTACAATGTCTTTGATCTTTCCAAGTAAGTAACCATGTAATTTTCCATCACTGAAACTATGTATATACCCAGTCTTTATTTATTCATTAAATAGATATTTATTATCAATACTCATTTCTGTTCTAGAAAATATTGGATATCTGAAAAAGAAAATATATCATATTAATGCTTTTAAGCGTAACATTTGTTTTTTTTAGCGTGTAACAGAAAAATAAAGGTAAAGGGTGACATTTTTTTTTTTTTTAACTTGGCGCAGCGCCCGCGTGGCACGGCATGAAACACAGACGTCACCAACTGTTCTCTGTGTACTATGCAAAAGTCGCAGCTAGTAGCAAAAAATATCTTGTGATATTATTTACGACAGAACTGCCTAACATTTGACACCAGTGCCAATCTTTGCAAAGCTTTGCAATTTTTTGTCCCCTCTAAAGAACCTTTACATACATGACAATATTTTAACTTCTCAATATTTTTTTCTCAGAATATTTATAACCCACTTATAGAGCACAATTATATTAAACAAGCACCTCAGCATATGTAAATGTGCACCTAAAAGAAGTGTTAAAGAATGGATAATGCCAACAACACACCTGTCACGAACATTAGCTAAAGAAACAATGACTAGTCTTTGCTGGCGAAAGCCGTCCCCTTTCCACAGCACACGTTAGATCATGTTTCAACCTGTATATGAGTTGAGCGGCATGCTACCTGTAACATAGCATTCCTTTGTCTCTGACATGTGTATTTTTTATTTTTATGACTTTTAGAGTGATTGGGAAAAGTCAAAATTTGAATTTTGTCCACATGCTGGCCCACTGTGCAATGGCATCATTTTTTGGTTGAGTGTAAGTTTCCTCACTCTCCCAAATTAAGTAATTAGCAGCCCTCTCCACCAGCGCGGCGAGGCATAAAGAAAGGCAGTTTTTGTCTCCCTCACTCATGAGTCAGATGGTGCGTCTGGCTGCTGTGGGCTGTAAACCTTTGTGGTGCTGGTCGCGGCCATACGGCCGACCACACAATAGTGATAACAGTGTTATACAGTGCAATACACTGACTGGATGGAGAGTAATTCTTATTTTATTCTCTTTACTGTCAGTATCATATATTTTTTTAAGTACATAATGGCACGGAGGCCTTTCAATTTCCCACAAATGATTCATGGTGCTAATTGTGGTACTGGAAATGTGAAGGAAGCATAAGGATCCTGATAAGATTCTGCTGTTATCAATGCTTCTACTGCCTTGAAAAGTTGGCTTACAAAATGTTTATTTATGGAGGCAGGAACATAAGTTGAGTAAAAAATTGTTTATGCACACTTTATTCCATGTCCATAAATGCTCCGAGGCATTAATATTATTTTTTAATGATTCATAAAAACTACAACAAATAACAAAGTCATTGCTATACTATGCATAATGATAAATGCAAGGTTTAGGGAGGAAAATACCTAAGAAACAAAATATTTTGGCGTGATAAAAATCTGACTCAAGCCAGCGAGACACGATTTTACAAATGAGCACAGAAACGAAAACTTATTAGGGCTAAGTTAGGTGTCCAGTTTGGCTCCACAATTTCATCTCTGAGGCCGCATTAGTTAGTTACAAGTGTCATATTCTCACAGCCAACATGTCAAAAACCCAGTCATGAGAAATGATTTAAGAAGATCAACAAAACCAAGTCAGCGCACCTTCAAAAAACAGCCCACAATAGACACATCACCCACGGCAGTGTTGGTCAAGACTAAATGTGTTGAAAGCATTTAGTGTATTATGACAGCAAGGGTTTCAACAGCTGTTTCCTCCTACAATTAACCTGGTAGCAGCGACGGGCCAAATAGGTGGCTTTACCGCGTACCAGCAACGGGCAAAATTCTTCCCATGACATAAACCCCCATAATATATACGTATGCGTTTGATCACCAATGCATTGATACATATAATATAATGGTTTGTGTGCGTGATGATTTTTTGTCATTAATTCACTGAGAGGGGTCTTTAAGAAACATGATCGCCACAGCTGCTGGGTTAACACTGCTTAAAAATAATGGTAAGCCAGAACAAATACCGGGGAATATTCACGAGAGGGTAGCCTATCTATTAGTTTTGAGATGCTGACTGTTTATTTCTGGACAAAATATGCTGCTGTTTATCATGGAGACTATTTTTCTCTGGAAATGACTAAATGACTGACTTTTCAATGCCTTTTGTGCACCTGCTGCCACAGCCACATACTTGCTTGCAGAGAGGTTCAACTTGGGGGACGAGTGGGATATCAGGGGTTTTGGGTGGGGGAGCAGATTTAAACTATTACAACACAACTTTACATAACCTAACCTCTAACAGGGGCCTTTGCCCCCCTCCTAACCAGAGGGGGCTGCGCCACAGAGTTATATACTAGAGGGTTCAACTCCATTCTCTCGCCACGGTGAGAGGTGAGGCCACTGTTCCTGCCTGTTACTCTGTGGTCGGCCGCCATAGTGTGACGGATTGGCGACCTTTCCATGATTCCACGTGTTCACACTTAACCACTATTAGCGAGCCACCATTATGATATTTTGGAAAACTGAGCCGATCATTGTGTTGATGAGACATTGCTGCATATCATCATCACAAATATATTGCATCAGGTAAACACCCACAAGAAAATAATGAGAAAAATAGTGCATAAACATTTTTGTTCACCTTTTTTGCTTCAACTCCTCGTCATTATTATACTTTTTATTGCATTAGTTTCATTTACAGTTTCAAATTCAGCACATTGATTCAGATGGTGTATGACATGTACCAATGTAACAATAATCAGGGGTAAAAAATGGACAAGAAAATAACAAGTCTATCTGACAGAGGATCGCCGAGGCGCTGCTAACCTGATAACAGCAGACATAACTATGTCATGTTAAATTTCTCTGTCTCGCCATCCGTCACCTTAAGATGGCCGCCAATTGCTTCAGAATCCAGGCTCTGGGAACCCTCTATGTATATAACTCTGTGGGCTGCGCTTCCCCCGGACCCCCCAAAAGTATATGCGACATTTCTGCAAGGAGGTATTTCTTGCAGCAGCGGCTGGACTGCCAGGCAGGAGGCTACGCTTTGTGAGTATTATCCCAAGAATTAGTACCTTTGAGAAGACATGTGGAGGCAGGAGGTGTGAGGAGGACAGCCACCAGCCAGGAGTCTGCCCCCAGGGGAGGCAGGGACCTGAAATACAGTAAACAAATATTAAGGAAAGGAAGACAAAACAAAGGAAAACAGTAACACAAAGGAAAGGAAAGATATCTTATTTTGTCCTGGTAACCTTCAGCCCTCACAGATACCAACGGCCACTACAACTGTGTGAAAATACTACCCGTGTGTGTGTGGGGGGCATACATCAGGGGACGCATCACCTCACCCACCCCACACAATAATAACACTTGCCAACACACACACAGCCTTGATCACCTTCCCCGTATGTCCAGCAGGGTTCCCGGCGGCTGCTTGTGGTGTCGAAAGGCTGAGAGAACGATTGTCACTTCCTAACAGACCTCACACCCTCCACAAGGCTTGGAATGGCGAAAAAGTGTGGACTGGCTCGGCTGGGGCAGAGGTCGGCGGCCATCTTGTCTTCCTCTTCTTCTTCTTTGACCTGCATAGTGTTATTTCCTTATTTATTTTTTTAATTGTGTTTTAATGGCGGAGAATACTTGATGAAAATGTGGTTACTGTTTTTACGGGTTTAAATTGTCTTACAAAAGTGTTTTCATGTGTTTTAAGGGGATATTGGATTTCCCGGCATTCGCTCTAATGGCGCAAAATTATGAATAAAACGTCATTAGTGTTTTTGGGGGATAATTTGTGTTTCATTTTATTTATTTTGATAAGTATTGCTCGTCTCTTGACTTTTATCAACTTGTAAACGTCAACTTGAGGGAAACACTTTGTCCCAGCGTCCTCTATACTAGCCGACCAAGTGTGAGGATTTTCCGTCTGTGCAGTATTTTGGTGAGCACTTTACCTAAGAGTTAAGAAGAGATGGGCAAGGACGACTGTGGTGTGTGTGGGAAGGATGTGAATGACAATGGATTGTGTTGTGAAAGGTGTGAGGAGTGGTCCCACCTGACCTGCGTTAACATCAAGACCGCCTCACGGATCCTAGAGCATAGCCTGATCGTGTTCCTGTGCACGGTGTGCCTCGACACAAGCAGGACGGAATGGAAACGGAAGAAAGAGGACAAGGAGGTGCAGAAAGAGGCCAACGTGGTGGAGAAGGCTGCCCAAACAAGCAGCGTGCAGGCCGCCCCAGCGAGTGAGCCTGCTGCCCCCAAGATCACCGTGGAGTCCAGGGAAGTGGAGGTGCAGGTCGAGGATGTTGGGGGAGGTAGGGATGGGTGTGGAAGGTGTGAGAAGCAGAAGGACAGGCCACAGGTGAGGAAGGCGATAAAGAGTATGCCCCCCATTCGTGTCGTTGGGGACAGCATGATGAAGAATGTTAAGAGTCAGTTGGGGTGTAAGGCCGAGGGGAGTGGTGTGGAGAGCTTGAGTGGTGCCAGGATTGGAGAAGTGAGGAGGAGGGTTGAGGAGAAGGCAGGAGAGTTTAAGGAAGGCAGCCTCTTGATCATTCAGGGTGGTGGGAATGATTTGGAGAATGTTGGCACGGAAGACACAGTAAGAGAGGTGGTAGAAGCAGTGAAGGCAGTAGAGGGTAAGAATGTGAGTGGCAGTGGTAGGGGTTATGAGGCGCCCCAGAGAAGGGGAGAGGTATGAGAGGGTGAGGCAGAGGACGAACATTAGACTCCAAGAGGCACTGCTACAGCTGAAGGTGGAGTGGCTGAAGGGTAAGAAAGGGAATGTTAGCTTTGTAGATTTGGATGGTGTGCTACGGGAAGGGCTGGACTTCACCGTAGATGGGGTCCACCTGAACCAGTCAGGACACGAGAGGATGGGCAGGAGGCTGAGGGAGTGGAGGAATGCTAGGTCCGTCCAGTGTGTGAATGCTTGAGGCGCTAGAGAGCAAGGACTAGAACCCACCAACCAGGCAGTGAAGCGTATGAACTGTATGAACATTGGGTGTATAAATGTGAGAGGATGGGGCACAGGTAAGCTGGATGACATGAGTAAAGAGCTGGATGAGTGGAAGTTTGATCTAGTTGGTGTGACTGAGACTCAGTTAAGAGATGACGTGCGTGTGGATGGGGAAGTGTTTGCTATGATTGGGAAAGGCAGAAAGAAGCAGAATACACGGGGAGGAGGCGTAGCCCTACTCCACAGGAAAAGTAAGGGTTTCAGAGTAGAAGAAGTAAATGTAGGGACGAGTGCAGACAGTGAAGATGTGCTAGCAGTGAAAGTGGAGTGTGTCAATGCCAAGGGTAAGTCTGAAAGGTTGATAGTGATTGTGGTGTACATGACGGTGGAAGGTGAGAGAGCCGTGAGGGAGAACAGAGGGAAGTATGGCGTGGTGAGGAAAGTTATGAGGGAGTATGCCGGAGAGAAAGTTATGGTCATGGGAGATATGAATGCACATGTGGGTGTGCTTGGGGAGAGAATGAACCGGAATGGGGAAATGCTGGATGAGTTTGTGGATGAAATGAATCTGGAAAACTTGAATGTGACGATGGCTGAGGGACGTGTGACGTGGAGTGCGAGGGATCAGGAGTCTGCTATTGATTATGTGTTAGTGAATGGGAGAATGCGTGAATGTGTGTCTTGTATGTGGATAGATGAGGACGGAATGATTGATGTGGTGTCTGACCACAATATGCTGGTGGTGGAATGTGACCTGTATGCTAGGAATGAAGGTGAAGTGAAGAGAGAAAGAAAGAAATGGAGGTTGAGGTATGTTAGATGGGAAGATTTCCAGGTAGACCTGAGGGAATTAGACTGGATAAATGGAAGTGTGCATGACGTGGATGGAGCCAATAGTGAGTTTGTAGGAAATGTAAGGAGAGCCGCAACTCGACGGATTGGGTATGTGAGTACGAATGGAACGAAGAGAAAGTACAAGCCATGGTGGAATGGGGAGATCAGGGATGCTAGGAAGGAGCGAAAGAGGCTGAATAAGGTTTGTAGGAGACTGAGGAAAGAGAGACATGAAAACATTGAGGCAGAGAATGAATATCAGAATACATGGTCAGAGTATGTAAGGCAACAGAGGGTCACTAAATGGAAGATTAGGGAGGCCAAGGTCAGGTGTGAGAGGAGTGTGATTGAGGCTCTGAAAGAAAAAGGCCTAGAAGGTGGGCGTGAATGGTATAAATTCTTGAGGGGTGAGAGTGCGACTGATAGTGAAACTGTGGAGTACCTGAAAGTAAATGGTGAGGATATCAGGAACACAGATAGAATGAAAGAGTGTATAAAAGGTTTCTGGGAAGAGATTGGAGGGTTGGGTGAAGTTTTTGAGGTGAGAGAGGGATGTGTAACGCTTGAGAGGAAGGATGCGGGTGAGCTGAATGAGAGAATTTGCAGAGAGGAAGTCGAGGTATGTTTGAAGAAGCAGAAGAATTGCAAGGCAGCAGGGCTGGATGAGATCCCGTATGAATTGTATAAGAATGGAGGTGAGGTGGTGATAGACAGGATGACTGAGCTATTCAACTGTGTATGGGAGAATGAGAGAGTGCCTCGGGAATGGAACGAATGCAGAGTGACTCTGATACACAAGGGAGGACATAAGAGTAAGAAAGAGCTGAAGAATTATAGGCCGATAGCCCTGGCGAATACGGTGGGAAAGATTTTCTGTGCTGTGTTGAATGAAAGGCTGTGTAAGTGGATTGAAAGAGAGAGAGTGCTGGGTGAGGAGCAGAATGGTTTTCACACAGACAGGAGAGCAGAGGACAATATGTATGTGGTAAATGAGATGATAGAGAGGAAAAGGAAGAATGGAAGTCCGTTGTATCTTGGGTTTCTTGATATTGAGAAAGCGTATGATAGAGTGAACAGGGAGGTGATGTGCAAGGTACTGGAGAAAGTAGGTTTGAGTGATAAGATAGTGCGAATCATTAGGAGCATGTATGTGGATACAAGAGCCAGGTATAGGTTAGGAGCATTAGAGACAGAGTGGGTGAGGAGTGAAAGAGGTGTTAGGCAGGGCTGCATCCTGTCTCCAACTCTCTTTAGTCTGTACACTGAGGAGTTGGCAGCCAGGATGAGGAGAAAGAATGCAGGAGTAAAAGTGGGAGAAGACAGGGTAAGTGTGCTTCTATATGCAGGTGATGTGGTAGTCATGAGTGAGTCAGCGGAGGAACTGCAGGAACTATTAGATGTGGTAAATGAGTATGGGAGAGATTTTGGAGTGAAATATAGTAGTGAGAAAAGTCAGATAATGGTTGTGAATGGGGCAGAAGATGAGAGAAATAGGATCTGGAGGCTAGGAGACACAGAGCTAGGGCAAACAGATGCATACAAGTACCTGGGTGTATGGATGAGTCCGAGAGGATGTGAAAGGACAAAGAATGAGAAGATTAGCCTAGTTAATCAATGGGTGGGCCGTCTGGGAAGTGCGGCAAGAATGAGAGCATGTAAGTATGATGTGCTGAGAGAGGTGTGGAAGAGTGTAGCAGTGCCGAGTGTGATGTATGGGATGGAGGTGATTACATGGAGTGAGTTGGAAATGGATAAATTGGAAGTAGGGCAAAATAGGATCGGTAGGTTAGCTTTGAATGCACCAAGGTATGCAGCGGTGGAAGCATTGAGGGGTGATATGGGGTGGAGTACCTTTAGGGAAAGATTTAGGAAGGCTACCCTAAGATACAAAGTCAGACTGGAACGAATGGATGACGCGAGATTGGCTGGAAGGTTTACTTGTGGAGTGTGCATGAGAGCAAATGGATTAAAAACTGCATGAGAATGGTTGGTGACAGTGGTATGCTAGTAAGGAGGGTGAGCAGAGAGGAAGTGAGGAGATTCTATGAATGGAAGGTGACTGACAGAAATAGTGAGGGCCTAGAATGGAATGTGAGAAAGTGGAAGAAAGAGATAGACAGTGCAGTGAAAGGTGACGGTCTGAGGAGGTGGAAGCATGTGATGGAGCGAAAGACTACTTTGGAGTGGTACAGGGGAAAGGAAGCCCCGCAGTGTGTCAGCTGGTATGATGGAAGCCTGGGTGGTGATCTTCTCTTCCAAGCTCGCGCGCAGTGTATGAATGTGAATGCAAGAAACTACAGGTGGTCTGAGTCCCGCAGCAAAGTGTGTCAGATGTGTGACAGGGGTGTGGATGAAACTGTCGTGCATGTGATACTGGTGTGTGGGAGGTACCGGAGAGAAAGGACGGAGATGATGAGGGTGGCAATGAGTGAGATGGGCTGGGATGTGAATGGGAGGATTGCAAGGACAGAGAGGGAATGGATGCTGCTGCTGCTGGGACTGAGTGATGAAGCAAATGATAGAATTATAGAAGCCATGAAGGGTTTTCTGGAAAAGATGTGGTGTGCAAGAAATAGGGAATTGGAAGATTTGTAATGGATACTGCTTGTGTTGTTTTATTTTTACAGGGTGTGCCGATACGAAGGCCTGACTCTCCAGCGGGTCACCTGTACAGCAAGAGCAAGAGCAAGAGCAAGAGTGGGCTGCGCTTCCCCCGGACCCCCCAAAAGTATATGCGACATTTCTGCAAGGAGGTATTTCTTGCAGCAGCGGCTGGACTGCCAGGCAGGAGGCTACGCTTTGTGAGTATTATCCCAAGAATTAGTACCTTTGAGAAGACATGTGGAGGCAGGAGGTGTGAGGAGGACAGCCACCAGCCAGGAGTCTGCCCCCAGGGGAGGCAGGGACCTGAAATACAGTAAACAAATATTAAGGAAAGAAAGAAAAAACAAAGGAAAGAAAGAATATACAAAGGAAAACAGTAACACAAAGGAAAGGAAAGATATCTTATTTTGCCCTGGTAACCTTCAGCCCTCACAGATACCAACGGCAGTGTGGCAGCGGCCACTACAACTGTGTGAAAATACTACCCGTGTGTGTGTGTGGGGGGCATACATCAGGGGACGCGTCACCTCACCCACCCCACACAATAATAGCACTTGCCCACACACAAAAACGCACACAGGCTTGTTAACACACACACAGCCCTCTGAAAACACGCACACCAACACACACAAACACATAAGTGGGGTATACATCTGGGGACGCGTCACCTCACCCACCCCACACAATAATAACACTTGTCCACACACACAAACGCACACAGGCTTGTTAACACGTACACAGCCCTCTGAAAACACGCACACACACGCAAACCAACACACACAAACACATAAGTGGGGCATACATCGGGGGGCGCGTCACCTCACCCACCCCACACAATAATAACACTTGCCCACACACACACACAGCCTTGATCACCTTCCCCGTATGACCAGCAGGGTTCCCGGCGGCTGCTTGTGGTGTCGAAAGCCTGAGAGAACGATTGTCACTTCCTAACAGACCTCACACCCTCCACAAGGCTTGGAATGGCGAAAAAGTGTGGACTGGCTCGGCTGGGGCAGAGGTCGGCGGCCATCTTGTCTTCCTCTTCTTCTTCTTTGACCTGCATAGTGTTATTTCCTTATTTATTTTTTTAATTGTGTTTTAATGGCGGAGAATACTTGATGAAAATGTGGTTACTGTTTTTACGGGTTTAAATTGTCTTACAAAAGTGTTTTCATGTGTTTTAAAGGGATATTGGATTTCCGAGCATTCGCTCTAATGGGGCAAAATTATGAATAAAACGTCATTAGTGTTTTTTGGGGGGTTAATTTGAGTTTTATTTTATTCATTTTGATAAATGTTGCTCCTCTCTTGACTTTTATTAACTTGTAAACATCAACTTGAGGGAAAGACTTTGTCCCAGCGTCCTCTATACTCTCTCCTTCCCGAAACATAATTAAGAGTCGTCTTCAATATTATAGCCAACTGATATGACCTTGTCTAGCCTTGGCTAATACAACTACAAACTTTTTTTTTGAGAGAGAGGGGGGGGGGGGGGGAGATTGTTCCCTCTTGCACGAGGAGCACAGGCCTTTACAAAGGCGGCCCGTAAAGAGCCGACAGATCGACTCTATCGGCGATAGAAATCTCGCCGACCAGGTCGGTCTGTCGACGAGGACTGGCGTGTCTCTGGAGGAGAAAGAGAATGATATCACACCATTTGACGCCTCACCTCTTATCTGTCCCACCTATAAGACATATGTAACCGTCACCTTGAAAGAGAAGAGGAAGAGGAGGAGGAGAGGGAAGAAAAAATGTTAGGAAGATGGAAGAATAATATTGAGAAGAAAAGAATATGGAAGGGAAAAGGAGGAAGAGGAGGAACGTGAGGAAGAGAAATGATCGTGTTGAAGAAGAGGAATAATAAGAGGAGGAGGAGGAGAGAGAAAGATGGAAGGAAGAAAGAGAAGTGAGAAAGGGTAAAGGGTATCTCTCTCTCTCTCTCTCTCTCTCTCTCTCTCGACCATCCATGAAAAAAGAGAGAGAGAGAGAGAGAGAGAGAGAATTATAACATCATTTAAAGGGACGGAGAAAGGTAATTAACGCACACACGAACACACACACACACAAAAAAAAGTACATGTAATTTTTTTGTGTGTGCTTGACGTGTGTTTGTATGTGTGTACGTGTGGAGAGCGATCGTGTGTGTGTGTGTGTGTGTGTGTGTGTGTGTGTGTGTGTGTGTGTGTGTGTGTTCTTATTATTTTTTTCTTCTTCCTCCTCTTCCTCCCCTCCATTTCCCTCTCCTTACCTATAACCTTCTGACCTTTTCTTGACCTCCTCCTCCTCTTCTTCTTCCTCCACCTCCTCCTCTTCCTCCTTCTCCTCCTCCTCCTCCTCCTTTCACCCACTGAAGGGATACAGCCACACTCGTCTTGGTTGTCCAGGCGGTCATGTGTGTGTGTGTATATTTACCTAGTTGTGAAATACAGGAAAAGAGTCGTACTAGGCTCGTGCTGTCCCGTCTCCATAACGCTTAGTATCCAGCATGGGTTTAAATTCATGAATCGTTTTTGCACACACAGTCTCCTTGTCAAGTTCCGTTCCGTTCCTGTATTTCTTGATGTCTCTCCTACAGTCGCTCTTCAATTTCTTACTATTGCCTCTTGTCACACTTCTGTCACGTACCACTAGGTCTTCCCTGTCCAGTTTCTCCAATCCCTCTTGTATCCTGTACAATGTTATTAGGTCCCCTCTCTCTCTTCTGCTCTCCAGTGTTGTTAGTCCCAATTTCTCCAGTCTTTCTTCATAAGTATGTTCTCTTAGAGTTTCCGGTAATTTAGTCGCTGCTCTCTGTATTCTTTCCAACTTTATAATTTCTTTCTTCAATCTAGGTGACTACACTATAGTCTGTTCACTTAAGCAAGATTCCTGGCGCCTAGGCAGGTTAGTAAGCTTGCAGCTGATTGGCTGCTCCGCTCTCCCGCTAACACTCATGTCGGACCACATCTTGCATGCTCGAGTGAGACATGTTTCTTTATTATATGCCATAGCTCACCTCATATACGAGCTAGCCAGTTTTGATTGACACCATCAGACTCAGCAGTGACTGTAGAATCAAGATGTATTTAAAAAACTCGACAAAAGAAATAAGAAAATGGTATTACGATGAGTTGAACTGTGAAGATGCTAAAAAAATGTTTATAACATGTTTTACTTATGCTCACTGTTTTCAACAGTTGTTCACTGACTGCAGAAATATATTATTACATGACGTAGGAAAATTTCTCGTGAACACGATAGTGTGATCAGAATGCAGTTAAAGCTCGCCATGATGGTTGGGGCGAGTGACATGTTGTTATAAACAACCCTGTGTTTTCAATATGTGGAGCTTTATCTGCATTCTGATCACTATCAATTCAGTCTTGGACGTAGCATCGATGTTATTAGTTTCTTCACCATTTCTTCATTTAACTTTGTAAATGGTGCTTTTATGTTTCTAAGAAGATTGTATGTTTCCCCAGTTATCCGGTCTATGTTTTCCAAAGGATAACTTGTCTGTTATGATCACTCCCAGATCTTTTTCTTTAGTGTTTTTCATGATTCTTTCATTACTCAGAGAGTAGTTTCCCGATATTCGTCTACTGCTCTTACCAAACTCCATCACACTACACTTCTCTATATTGAATGTCATTTCCCTTTTGCGTGACCATTCACTTATTCTGTCGAGATCTTGGCTCAGGGCTACACAGTCTTCTTCATTAGCCACCCTTCTCATTATTTTAGCATCATCAGCAAACATATTCATATAGCTTGTCACCCCTTCTGTCATGTCATTAATATAAGTTACAAACATAATCGGAGCCAACACTGATCCTTGGGGGACTCCACTCGTGACTTCCATCCAGCTTGATTTATTGTTCCTGATTACTGTTCTCATTTCTCTCTTCGTCAAAAAGTCCATAATCCAATCCAATATTGAACCACCCAGACCTCCAATATGATTAAGTTTCCATATTAATCGCTTGTGTGGTACTTTATCAAACGCCTTCTTTAAGTCCAGATACACACAATCTGCCCAACCGTCTCTTTTCAGTATTATATCAATTACTCTTGAATAGAAGCTGATCAGATTAGTTACACAAGACCGTCCTCCTCTGAATCCGAGTTGGTTATTTGTTAATGTACCGTTTTCTTCTAAATACTCCACCCATCTGTTTTTTTTTAATAATTTTCTCACACATCTTTGCTACTACACTTGTTAACGACACTGGCCTATAGTTGAACGGGTCTTCCTTACTTCCTCCTTTATGTATTGGGACGATGTTAGCCCTCTTCCAGTCTAGTGAGACATTAATCAAGTTGCTCAACTTTTCAGCTGTTAGCTGGTTACACTCTTTTAGCACCCAGTTTGATATACCATCTGGTCCTGCTGATTTCCTCGCATCCAATTCTTCCAATAATTTTCTAACTTCATCTGTTGATGTTTGTATTCTCTCCAGACCCACTCCATTCCCCGGCACTGCATCTACACCTTCAAACTCACTCTCCCTTGTGAACACTGTTTGGAAACAGTTATTCATCACTTCTACTATTTCACTTATACTATCAAAAGCTTCACCATTAACTTTAACTTTCTGAATCTCATCTCTATTTCTCAACTTTCCATTTATGAACTTATAAAACAGTTTTGGCTGGTCTTTGCACTTATCTACAATATTTTTCTCAAAACTCCTCTTTTCTTCTCTTCTTACTTTGACATACACATTCCTCTTCCTTTTGTACTCATTCCATAGATCCATCCTCCTATTTTTTCTCCATTTGATCAATGCCTTAATTCTCCTTTTCCAGCTTGGCGTCTACACACTTTCTGCTGTACCACTCTTCTCTTGATGTCTGGCCTTCTTTCATCCTTGGTACCCACTTTTCCACTCCTTCGTTGTAAATCCGTAGAAAGATAGCTCATTTTTCCTCCACATTTTCAGCCTCAAAAAGGTATCCCATTGTGCTTCCTCAAAATGTTTCCCAAGTTGTTCAAACTTTGCCTTATTAAAGTTAGACTGTTCTTTCCTGTAGTCCTCATTCTTGATTATTTTACCTCCTTCTCGTAATATGTACTCGATAAGTACGTGATCTCTCTTCCCTATATGGCTCCTATAGTTCATCTCCTCTATGGTATCCGGCTCCCTGGTGATTATGAAGTCCGATCTAGATGGCTCGTCTTCTCCTCTGAATCTTGTATATTCCTCCACCCACTGTGTGAGGACGTTATCTATAACCAATTCCAAAACCTTGTTCCCCCATGAAGCCTCACTTCCTTCCGTTGACCAGTTTTCCCATGATACTTCTTTACAATTAAAATCCCCCATTATCAGAATCTTATCCTTCTCCTCCAGCAATCTCCTTAGGCAATCCAATGTGTCTTCCAGGTTCTTCTTGTACAATTCTTCTGTCCATGAATTGTTTTTTGGGGGACATACACCACTACGATATTTCTGCATCCTCCCCTTTGCAGTCTTATTCCCACACTCAAGACCTCCGCTTCCCCTTCGCCATAGGTGACACCCTCCACTGTCCATTCTTTTTTCAACAATAGCATCACTCCTCCTCCTTGTTTATTTTCTCTATCTCTCATCCATACATTATATTTATCATCCCCTATGTTAAATGCATCTATACTACCAGTCAATTTTGTTTCCGTAATCCCCATAACATCTGTTTTTTCCTCACTCAGGTAATTTCCTATTTTTAACAGTGACGATATTAACCCGGCAGCGTCGGCGGACCCATTTTTGGGCTCCCGCGAGTCGGTCCGCTGAAACGGTGGACCCCGTATGGGGCTCTGCTCAAAACGCCTAATTCGAGCTAATTGTATGCGGTGGCGGCATAGAGCAACCCACCATGCATGCCCTGGGTCATTGTGGTGGGTGATTGATCTTGAGGTGGGCTTATTTGTCATAGGTAGGTCATGGCAGACTGAATTAGCTATCCATATAGTAATCATTTGTCAAATTATCTAAAGTAGACAACAAGCGACTCTCGGCTAGATGCCACGTGTCACGAGACTGTTTATTTTGTAACAAACACCACCCAAAAAGAATGGAGTTTGAGTATAAATAAATATTTTTAACGGCTTTATGGTTATGAGAGGAGTACTCTGATATACGTTCCATGCTCTTTTCTTAGTCTCAAAATGCAGTGTAATGGTGCCGTTTCTTGGCCACTTCTCGGCTTTCCCATAGCCGAGGCCACAGTTAACCCGTTCACATTAGTGTATGCCACCTTCAAGCTGTCTCCTCTTCCCTGCTGCACCCCTTCCTTAGGTCCATGTCTATCGTTCTCCAGAAAAACATCCTTTTATCCTCTTCTGATCTTCCTTCATTCTTTTCATTGGCTTGATTCTTCAAGTCTCTTATCGTGTTCCTTTCCTCCACACTTCTGTTCTTTCTTGCCCAGACTTTTTTGTAGGCCTCTGTTCTTGCTAACTTCCATGACTTTCCCACCACTTCTTCTGCAGCCACTTGAGACCTAAATCTAAGTTTAACTGGTCGCTGGGCTCCTTCTTCATACTTTCCAAACCTGAATACTTCTTCAATCTCTTCTACCAGCTCATGACCTTCTTCCTGAAATGCTTCAATTCCTTGCTCCACTGCCTTCCTTTCCTTCTTTTCCCTTGTGTGTCTGACTGGCATGTGCTCTTCATTAATGCCCACCACTACTACAGACTTCTTTTTTTCAGCGGAGTCCCTCACTATTTCTGGTTTTTCTTTTATCACCTTAATCACCTTTTCAGTTATAGCTTCATCCTTAGCCTTGACTTGTTCCTCCACAATTTTTTTAAAGCCAACATTATTCTTTTCTTGCTCCTCCTTCCAGTCTTTATGCGTTTCCTTTAATTCCTTGACTTTAGCCTCCGCGTCCTCTGCCTATTATCGTTCAATGTTACCTGTTTGTGCAGGTCATTATACGCATTCTTCCAAACATCCTTCTCTGTCTTCAGAACGTTCACCTCTCACTCCAGCGTCCCCATTCTATCTCTCATATCCTTCATCTGCCTTTCCAAGTCTGTGAACCTCCTTCTCAACATGCCGTCTCTGTCTCTGGGTCTCTCCATGTCATCCGTGAAGCTCTCAAACTCAAAATCTTGCCTTTTTGCTGCCAGTCTTGTCCTGACCCCTGTGCCCGGCGGTGTACACAATGCCAGCGGGGTCGGCAAGGCCGCCGCCCACGCCTCCTCCTCGCTCATTTCTCGATGTTGTACACTGTCAACAGCCTTTGTTTCTTCGGGACAGCACGATTGTACCTTAGCACGGCTCCCACCTTAGTAATTCACGTCCAGGATTTAATCCCACGCAGCTGTGATGTGAATTTGGAGCACGTCAGATCAGCTGTGTCAGTCCGCCATCTTGTGTGTGTGTGTGTGTTTGTGTGTAGGAAAATGAACTGTTCTATTACCATTATTATTACTATTATTATTATTATTATTATTATTATTATTATTATTATTATTATTATCATTATTACTATTACTATTATTATTATTATTATTATTATTATCATCATTAGTAAGTATATGACATAAAATCGAAGGCCACTGAGACGAATATGAGTGAAAATGACCTAGAAATGAGTGAGTGGGTTGAAAGTAAGGTGAAAATTAGACTGAAAGTGAGGAAGAGTGATGATGAGTGAGACCAAAAGGTGAGACAGTAAGTGAAGATGAGATGAAAATGACATGAAAGTGAGTGAAAATTACAAAAACTGAGTAAGAGTGACTTGAACATGAAATAAGTCATCGTGATGAGTTCGGTGAAAAGGACTAAGGGAAAGTGAGTCAGCGAGGGCGAGACCAAAAAAGTGACGGGCAGTGAGTGAATATATGAGTTAAAAATGGTGAAATGACATGGTGAGTGAAAATGACATGAAAGGGAATGTTAGTGACCTGAATATCACATGAAAGTGAAATGAAAGTGACCTAAAAATGACAAGAAACTGAAAGTGACCTGAAAATAGCATGGAAGTGAATGAAAATGACGTGAATATGAGAAACATGAGAAGGTGACTCAAAAGAAGAATCTTAAGTGAGTGAAAATGAGATTAAAGAAAATGAGGAAAAATGTTGTCAAGTGAAAATAAGAGAGAGAGAGAGAGAGAGAGAGAGAGAGAGAGAGAGAGAGAGAGAGAGAGAGAGAGAGAGAGAGAAGCATGAGAGAAAAAACGCAGGTGTTGGCAACGGGTCCCAGGTGTGTGTGTGTGTGTGTGTGTGTGTGTGTGTGTGTGTGTGTGTGTGTGTGTGTGTGTGTGTAACTGATTTGAAAGTATCTAAACCTCCTAGCTCTTCTTCTTCTTCTTCTTCTTCTTCTTCTTTTTCGTTTTTATCTTTTTATTTTCTTTCTTTGTCTTTCTCTCCTCCATTTTCTCCTTTGCTCCTCTCTCTTTTACTCTTCCTCCTCCTCCTATACTCCTCTTCCCCTCCTTCCTCCTCCCTCTCTTCCTCCTTCCCTGCTGCTCTTCCTCCTCCATTTATTATTTGATATCTTCCTCTTCCCCCTTCTTTCTCTCTTCCATCTCTCACTTTTTATACTTTTCTCCCCTTCTCCTTCCTTCTCCTCCCCGTTCCTTCTTTAATTCCTTCTTCCTTTTATCTCTGATATCTCTTCTTCTCCTTCCTGTGCCTCATGGTGATGATTATCATCATCACCATCATTCTCTCTCTCTCTCTCTAGTCAGTAATGTCACGGTAGGAGAACACCTCGGTTCCTGCGATCATAAACTAGTGCGCGTTGACATTAGAGCTCAAACATCGGTGACTGAAAATAAATTAAAGGTGCCCAATTTCAAACGAGCCAACTTCGTAGAAATCCGACGAAAACTAATAGATATGCAACTATCAGATGATGGCAATGTAGAGGACGCCTGGCTAAGCTTTAAAAATCACTTACTCACTCAGCAGGACACATTTGTCCCCTTGTGCGTGAAGCGAATTAACACTAATAAAAGCCCACCTTGGTTTAATAGCGAAATTAAACACTCAGTCAAGGAGAGAAAATTGTTTTACAGGTTAAAGAAAGAACAAAGCACGCCCGAAAACATTAGACTCTACAATGATGACAGGCGACGAGTAAACAGATTAGTGCGTCAGGCAAAGCGTAGATATGAAGAAAATATTGCAGCCAACTGTAAAAATAATCCGAAATCCTTCTTCAGTTACATAAACAACAGAAAGGCGATCAGAAGTGGAATTGGACCCTTAACAAACAGCGACGGTGCACTAGTGACTGACAGCCAACACGTTGCAAACCTATTAAACAATTACTTTTCCTCGATGTTTAATACTAACAGTCCTCCCACCACTACCACCAACACCAGTATTATTATAAATCCCGAGCATGCATTGCCTAACTTTGAAATAACAACCGATGAAGTCCTTAAAGTTGTAGGTAAGCTACTTGAGGGCATAATTAGAGACAAAATTGTGAGTTACCTTGAAAGCGACTCATTAATTGGGGACTCACAACATGGCTTCCGAGACAAAAGATCCTGCCTATCAAACCTATTAACCTTTTATAACGACCTCTTCACTGTTTATGGCGTAACCAAATCACTGGACGTAGTCTATCTTGATTTCCAGAAAGCGTTTGATAAAGTCCCGCGTCATAAATTACTTTACAAATTAAAGCAAATAGGTATTGACGGTCAAGTAAACCAATGGATCGCGAATTGGTTGAGCAACAGACAACAAAGAGTAGTGATTGACGGATTTAACTCAGAGTGGGCGCCGGTCACTAGTGGCGTCCCTCAGGGCTCGATTCTCGGCCCAGTGCTCTTCATTATCTACATCAACGACGTGGATGTTGGACTCAATAACCGCATTAGTAAATTTGCAGACGACACAAAGATTGGTAACTCGGTTCTCACTGACGAAGACAGGCAAAGCCTCCAAGAGGATTTGCACAAAATTTCAGCTTGGTCGGATGGATGGGAGATGCCCTTTAACGTAGACAAGTGCCAGGTCCTTCAAATTGGAACGAGGAACAAGAAGTTCGATTACGAAATGCGCGGCGTTAAACTCAAAAGCGTTCAATGCGTCAAGGACTTGGGGGTCAAAATCGCGTCAAACCTCAAAATCTCACAGCAATGCATCGATGCAGCAAATAAAGCGAACAGAATGTTGGGCTTCATTAAAAGAAACTTTTTATTCAAGAATAAAGATGTAATACTCCCGTTCTACAATAGTTTAGTCAGACCCCACTTAGAATATGCGGTACAGTTTTGGTCTCCCCACCATGCAAAGGATATTGCTAAATTAGAAGGTGTTCAGCGTCGGGCAACAAAAATGATCCCTTCCTTGCGCAACAAATCCTACGAAGAAAGGCTTTCTACCCTTAACATGTTCTCTCTTGAGAAACGTCGCCTCCGAGGAAAACTGATCGAATGTTTTAAAATACTTAATGGTTTCACGAATGTAGACAGATCAACATTGTTTATGATCGATGACACTTTGCGCACGAGGAACAATGGCGTAAAACTCAGATGTAGACAAGTAAATTCAAACTGCACCACATTTTTCTTCACCAACGTTGTAGTGCGAGAATGGAATAAGCTTCCACCATCAGTGGTCCAGTGTAACACGATTGACTCCTTCAAAAATAAGCTCGACAGTCACTTCCTTGAACTTAATATCAACTAGAGTAGAAATGCAACGTTTTGGAGCCTTCTGATTAATGTAAAATCACTTAGGTTTAAGGACAGACCACCAAGTCCGGACCATGGGGTCTGTGTGGTCTGATTTTCTATGTAATTCTCACTCACTCACTCACTCACTCACTCACTCACTCACTCACTCACTCACTCACTCACTCACTCACTCACTCACTCACTCACTCACTCACTCACTCACTCACTCATAGAAGCAAGTCTCAAATAGCTTAACCATATATATGTGCACGTTTACGAAATAATAGCATTTTCAAAAGATACTTTTTATGTATCGAATAGTATTCCCTACATGCTAGGAAAAAAGCCAACGAAAATGGTACTCTCATGGCAAACTAAATTAAACTTAATATATAATTATGTTTAATGCTTTATTAAATGCTCAACGAGATGAAAAAAACAAAACAAAACTGTTCAATAAGGTATAAAAGTGGGCTTAAGACAAGGGTGCGTCATGTCACCATGGTTATTCAATATTTATATGGATGGTGTTATTAGAGAAATTAAGGGCAAAGTTGGGGAAGTTGGAGTAAGACTGTTCGATGAGGGAAGGAAGTGGGTACTGAATTCAATACTGTTTGCTGATGACACGGTGCTCACTGCAGAAAATGAAAGTGACCTACAAAATTTGGTCAGTGTTTTTGATAGTGTCTGTAACAGGAGAAAGCTGAAAGTAAATGTCAACAAAAGTAAAGTGATGGTTTGTGAGCGAAGTAGAAGTGAGGTTGTAGATTTTGTATGCCCATATAGAATGGGAATTGAATGTGAAAAAGAATTTTTATTTTTTACAGCTAAGGAGACAGCTCAAGGGCGTAAAGAAAAAAAACACACACAAAAAAAGGCCCGCTACTCACTGCTCCAAAACAGAGGTTAAAGGAGTGTCCAAATTCAGAGGTCAATTTCGGGATGAGAGGTGTCCTGATACCCTCCTCTTGAAAGACTTCACGTCGTAGGCAGGAGGAAATACAGATGAAGGAAGATTGTTCCAGAGTTTACCAGCGTGAGGGATGAAAGAGTGAAGATGCTGGTTAACTCTTGCATAAGGAGTTTGGACAGTATAGGGATGAGCATGAGTAGAAAGTCGTGTGCAGCGGGGCTGCGGGAGGAGGGGAGGCATGCAGTTAGCAAGTTCAGACGAGCAGTCAGCATGAAAATATCGATAGAAGATAGAAAGAGAGGCAACATGGCGGCGGAATTTGAGAGGTAGAAGACTATCAGTATGAGGAGGAGATCTGATGAGACGAAGAGCCTTTGATTCCACTCTGTCAAGGAGAGCTGTGTGAGTGGACCCCCCCCACACACATGAGATGCATACTCCATACGAGGGCGGACAAAGCCCCTGTAAATGGACAGCAACTGTGCGGGGGAGAAGAACTGGCGGATATGGTACAGAACGCCCAGCCTCGAGGAAGCTGATTTAGTAAGAGATGAGATATGAAGTTTCCAGTTGAGATTTTGAGTTAAGGATAGACCGAGGATGTTTAGTGTTGAGGAAGGTGATAGCTGAGTGTTGTTAAAGAATAGGGGATAGTTGTATGGAAGATTGTGTCGAGTGGATAGGTGGAGAAACTGTGTTTTTGAGGCGTTGAAGGACACCAGGTTCCTCTTGCCCCGATCGGAAATAATAGTAAGGTCTGCGGCTAAGCGCTCTGTTGCCTCCAGCCTTGAATTGTTAAGTTTCTGTAGGGTGGATCTTCTATTAAAAGAAGTTGAGTAATGCAGAGTGGAGTCATCGGCGTAGGAATGGATAGGACAGTTCGTTTTGGAAAGAAGATCATCAATGAACAACAGAAAGAGAATGGGAGATAGGACAGAACCCTGTGGGACACCACTGTTAATAGGTTTAGTGGAAGAACAGTGACCGTGTACCACGGCAGAAATAGAACGGTCAGAAAGGAAACTGGAGATAAAGGTACAGAGAGAAGGACAGAAACCGTGGGAGGGTAGTTTGGAAAGCAAAGATTTGTACCAGACCCTATCAAAAGCTTTTGATATGTCCAGCGCAATAGCAAAGGTTTCACCGAAACGGCTAGGAGAGGATGACCAAGAGTCAGTTAAGAAGGCTAGGAGATCACCAGTACAACGCCCCTTGCGGATCCCATACTAGCGATCAGATAGAAGGTTTGAAGTGGAAAGGTGCTTTTGAATCTTCCGGCTAAGGATTGATTCAAAAGCTTTAGATAGACAAGAAAGTAAAGCTATAGGACAGTAGTTTGAGGGATTGGAACGGTCACCCTTCTTAGGCACAGGCTGCATGAAGGCATACTTCCAGCAGGAAGGAAAGGTAGATGTTGATAGGCAGAGGCGAAAGAGTTTGACCAGGCAGGGTGACAGCACGGAGGCACAGTTTTTAAGGACAATAGGAGGCACTCCATCAGGTCCATAAGCCTTCTGAGGGTTGAGGCCAGAGAGGGCATAGAAAACATCATTTTGAAGAATCTTTATAACAGGCATAAAGGAGTAAGAGGGGGGATGGGTAGGAGGAATATGCCCAGAATCGTCCAGAGTGGAGTTTTTAGAAAAAGTTTGAGAGAAGAGTTCAGCCTTAGAGATAGATGAGACGGCAGTGTTGCCGTCAGGACTGAGGAGTGGAGGGAATGATGAGGAAGTGAAGTTGGAGGAGATGTTTTTGGCTAGATGCCAGAAGTCACGGGAAGAGTTAGAGAAAGCAAGGTTTTGGCATTTTCTATTAATGAAAGAGTTTTTGGTTAGTCGGAGAATAGATTTGGCACTATTCCGGGCAGAAATGTAAAGTTCATAATTAGCATTAGTTTGAAGGCTCTGGTACCTTTTGTGAGCTGCCTCTCTATCATTGACAGCACGAGAACAAGCGTGATTAACCAAGGCTTTTTAGCGTGAGGAATAGAGAAAGAACGTGGAATGTATGCCTCCATTCCAGAGACAATCACCTCTGTGATGCGCTGAGCACACAGAGGGGTCTCTATCCTGACATCTATGCCAAAAGAAGTAATTGAAAATGTATAGTGCAAGTGTAAAACTGGCTGCTCTGTGCAAAGATGTAATTGTAAAAAGAACTCTCTCCATTGTACTAGTCTCTGTGGTTGCTATAACTGCTTGAACATGTTCAAGGAAATAACATCAGAGAGCGTGGAGGAAGAAATTAACAGCTGGATGATTGGGGTGGAAAATAGGGCACAGAAGATTGGTTAAATATATAGAAGACCAATATGATGCTAATAGAAACGGCCCCTAGAGTGAGGTGAGAAACTGGAATATATCTACAATAGCTATATAGTTGCTGCAGTGGAGGTTTGGGTGCTGATTATCCTGTGCATGGGATGTTGGAAGTGGTGCCACTGCAGTAGCTTAACCGAATTTGTGGCTTTACCGTGTAGCAGCGACGGCCCAAATTTGTGCCATGATACAACCCCCCAAAAATAGATGATGCATAAACCGATCACAAATGCATTGATATACATAATGAAATGGAGTGCGTGAGTAATGATTTTCTCTCACTATTCTCGCTTAGAGGGGCCTTTAAGAAACATGATCCCCGCAGGTACCAGGTTAAGTTTGAGAAACATATGTGAAGTATTAGAGAAATGCAGATGTCCATTTTTCCAATATGTGCAAGATAATGCCTCGAACCGATGGAAGAAGAAATGACAATGACATTACTGTACCATCCAGAAAGAGGACCGACTATGCTATTTAATATAGGTATTTACATGGAGGAGGGGCATGCACTTACAAGGGCATGGAAACTGGAGGCTGTTGTAAGGAGACCAGTTGGAAGACCAACGAAGAGTGTGGGATAATTTGGAATGTTAGGTTGCCAAAGGGGCATGTCTATCCAAGGTAGGTTTGACTTTATTATTATTATGTGCAATACATTGACAGTGATTGTTTCTGTACTGTCAAATGCAATGTCAAAAGGAAATTTTACAAGATATTTTGTAGTAAATCTTTTATTGGGATCACACAGACCTCATGGTACTTACTTTCTGTGGAACCGTTTTTTTTTGTTTTGTTTTCATGATTGTAAAATATCAACAGATAATAGAGAAAGTGAGGCGAGATACTGCCCCCCTCCCCCCCTTCCTCCCTCCCTCCCCCCACCCACAGAAATTAAGGAAGAGTAAGTGATAAAGAGGGAGGAGGAATTAGGAGAAGGAAAAGAGGACGAAAGGCAGGAAGAGAGAATGATAAGAGGAGAAGGAAGGATGAGAGAAGAAAACTGATGATGATAATAAAAAGGAAGGAGGAATTAGGAGGAGGAAAAGGATGTAGGGAAGAGGAGGAGGAAGAATAAGTGGTGAAATGAGGGAATAGGATAAAGGAAGATGACGAGGAATGGGAAGAGAGGGTGAAGGAGAAACAGTAAGCAATAAAGAGGGGGCAGGAGGCATTAGAAGAAAGGAAGGAAGAGAGAAACAGTAAGCAATAAAGAGGGGGCAGGAGGCATTAGAAGAAAGGAAGGAAGAGAGAAACAGTAAGAAGAAAAAACGAAAGGAGGAAAGTAAAAGGAAGAAGGAATTAGAATATGGGGAAAAGACGAACAGCAGGAAGAGAGAAAGGAAGGAAAGATGGAGCGGTAAGAGGAAGGAGGAATTAGAATATAGGAAGAGAGAAGGGAAGAAGAAAGTAACAAAGGAAGGAATAAGAGGAGGAGGTAAGAAGGGAGTGTTTCCAGGTAAGAGCAACGAAGAGATGGTGGAAGAGGAGAAGGAGGAGGAGGAAGGGAAGAGGGGAGGAAGATACATTTATAGCAGTGGTTCTTAACCTGGGTTCGGCGAGCCAGTCTCAGGGGTTCAGCGAAGACCCTCCCGAAAAACATTGCAATTTTACAATTGAATTCTAAGCAAATTTTCTTTCATATTTTTATGAATTAAAATGGAATCCATTCTTTATATTATCCAAAATTAATATACTCTTGAACTTTGGAGCAATTTTTTTTCCACATGTATGTTTTTCTTCTTCATACTTGAGGGGTTCGGGCACTGTGCAGAGGTTTTCGTTAGGGTTCGGCGCCTCCGAAAAGGTTAAGAACCACTGATTTACAGTGACAGTCTGCTACCAATGTGCTGGAAGAGGAAGGGGAAGAGAGAAGTGGAGGAGAAGGCTAAACAGAAGATGAGAAATAGGGAAAGGGAAAGACGGTGAAGGAAGAGAAGGAATAAACGTAGGAAACAAGGAAAGGAAAGGAAAGGAAAGGACAGAAGGAGTAGATATAGGAAAATAAGGAAAATAAAGAGAAAAGGAAAAGAAAAAGGGAAGGAGAGAGAAATGCTGAGGAGGAGGAGGAGGAGGAGGAAAAAAGGAAAAATAATAAATAAAACGAAGAGAAAGATGGAGGAGGAGAGGATAAAAAAAAAAATAAGGGGGAAGAGAAAGGAAGTATAAGAGGAAAAAATAGGAAAAGATAACAAGCGTTAATAGCACAAAAAACTGTGATAGATGATCGGCGTCGCATGACCCTCCAACACCCCCCCAACAATTTATATTATGCAACTAGGGGTCTAAAATGGAAAATGCTGAAAAGTAAAGATTGTGTCACTATAAACACTTGCCTGCGCCAAAACGGGCTGGGGCCGACCATCAGGCCCTACTATGAAGGCCTACCGGCGCCACAGGCCAAGACGTAAAAAAAAAATATATATATATATATATATATATATATATATATATATATATATATATATATATATATATATATATATATATATATATATAATGCCTTGTTGTAGGGTTCATCAGGGCTAACAAATGTTATTATACATGCCATGTCTACAATGCATGGGTAAGCCAGGAAAACAACTTGAAGAGAACAACAACAACAAAATGGACAATCCGTTGATCGGCGTCTGAGACGCCGGTAAAAATAGAATAGAGAAAATAAAATGATGAAGCGAAGGAGAGGAGAAAAAAAGAAATATGGGAAGAACAATATTGAAAAGGAGGAAAAAGGAGAAAAAAGGAGTAGGAGGAGGAGGAGGAGGAGGAGGAGGAGGAGGAGGAGGAGGAGGAGGAAGAATACATAGGAATACATAGGAAGAACAGACACCAGAAGACCTATCGGTCTATGGCGAGGGTGTCTGTTTACTACCGCTACTACTAGTAATCTACGTGTGGTAGGACAGGACAGAATAGACGAAGGCTCCTCCCCACCCACCTCTCCCTCCGGCAACGTGTCGGCAGGAAATAGTTAGAAGAGAACACCATATACCTTTAAGGAAGAAAGGGCCATGGAAATTTTACAGTAAAGAGAGAAATAAGAGGAAATTACTACCCTTAACTTACACTACTGGTAACCTAAGCTGTGGGGGAAAATGACTTCATTACATAAGAACATAAGAACATAGAAATACAGGGAGACTGGAAGAGGACGAGTGGCCTACACAGGGCAGCCTCAGAATCCCCCCTAATACCCACGATGGGTGAGGTGTAGTTTCAGGGCCACAGGTGGAGGCTTGATCCTTGTTTTACCGGCGGTACTAGGCACGCACCAGTAACCTGTCACCTTACTGCACCCACACCTCACTCCACCTGTCATGCGGACATTAACTGTTGCTTTACTCTATTGTTGACTTTCGCTACTTGCAATCTAGGTTGTAGGGGAGATTTATATGAATATAGGTTGAGGTCTTGCTGCAATCTGTCTGAAAACATGCGAAAAAGGGTCAGTATAATCTTATATCCCTGAAGTACTTATCCAAAGAAGACTTAAAGCTATTGATACTCTGTGCGCTAACTACTGACGGTGGGAGTCTATTCCAGTGATCGACGACTCTGTTATTGAAAAAACTTCTGCGCACCAATGTGTTACATCGATTTCCCTTTAACTTCATACCGTTGCTGCGTGTTCTTGTGTTGGTGTCTCTCTGAAATAAACTATCTGGGTTAATGTTGTCGAGTCCATTAAGGATTTTGAACACTTCAATTAAGTCCCCTCTTATCCTTCGTTTTTTTAGGGAAAACATATCTAAACGCTTTAAACGCTCGTCATATGGCAAGTTTCGGAGCGCTGAAATTTGTTTGGTTGCTCGTCGCTGTATCTTTTCTAGCAAAACTGATCTTTGATATAGTTCGGTGACCAGAACTGAACGGCGTATTCTAGGTGTGGTCTTACAAATGCTAAATATAATCTCTTCATAAGTTCGGGTGATTTATAATCAAAATTTCTTGAGATTAATCCCAACATCATATTGGCTTTTTTACTCGCTGCATAACATTGATCACTGATTTTAAGAGTGTTACTGATAATGACACCAAGATCTTTTTTCTTGTTTTACTTCGCTGAGCTCATTTCCTTGAATCTGATATTTAAAGTTAGAATTTTTTTCACCTATGTGCATTACTTTACATTTATCTACGTTAAAACTCATTTGCCATTTTTCGCTCCCGTCGGTAAGTCTTATTAAGTCTGATTGAATGTTCTCGCAACTTTGACTGTTCATTACCGTACCTCCTAATTTGGTGTCGTCGGTGAATTTGGCTACTTTTGATAGGATATCAGTTTCTAAGTCGTTCACGTAAATTGTGAATAGTGTTGGCCCCAGGACCGATCCTTGGGGAACGCCACTGGTGACGGGTTGCCAATCCGATGCTTCACCATTAAGAAATACACGTTGTTCTCTGTTGGTGAGCCAGTCATGAATCCACGCACATAGACGGTCGTTAATACCGTGGGAACACAGTTTTGAAATAAGCCTAACGTGAGGAACTTTATCAAACGCCTTCTGAAAATCTAGGTAAATTACGTCATATGGGCTTCGGGCGTCCCAACATGTATAAACATCGTTGAAAAAGGTTAATAGGTTGATAAGGCAAGACCGATTACTACGAAATCCATGCTGACTATCAGTTATTAATTAATTTGTTTCAAGGAAAGTGGTCATTTTATCCCTGATTATTTTTTCGAATAGTTTAATTAGGACAGACGTGAGGGTGATAGGACGATAATTACTGGCTTTTTTTTTGTCTCCTTTTTCAAAGATCGGGGTAAGGTTGGCCTTTTTCCACTCGAGAGGCACACTGGCCTGTGCTAATGACTTGTTGAATATTAATGTTATGGGTAATTCTAGCTGTTGACTACATTCTCTTAACACGCGAGGAGATAAATTATCGGGGCCCGGAGATTTATTTGGATCTATTATCTGCAGGTACGCACGCACTTCGCTGATATCGATTTCGGTCAATGCAAGCTTATGTTCTTCAGGGCCTTGAAAATTTTTCTTCGGGGCTGGAATCGATGTCATGTTCTCTTTTGTAAATACGCTACTAAAGGTTGAATTTAGGACCGATGCCATGCCTTTATCATCACTAATCGTATTGCCACTTAATAGTAGTGGGCCAATATTATTTTTAACAGTTTTTTTGTTTCTTATGTAACCGAAAAATAGCCTTGGATTTTCTTGGCATCAAGTGATATTTTCATCTCATATTCGCGTTTCTGTTTTCTAATTTTCCTTTCGCACTCTCTCTTGACATTGATGTAATTAGTATGATCCTGTGAATTATGTGTCAGAATATATTTCTTATGAAGTTTTCTTTTTTCGACGATGATTTCTTGTAGGTAATTGTTCATCCACAACGGTTTTTGATTATCAGTCCTTCGTGGCTTGAGTGGAAAGAATTTATTTACGCTCGCTGTGATTTGTGCAGTAAAACGATTATACATTTCTTGAACGCTGACGTTGTTGAGCAAATGATTCCAATTTACTGAAGCCAGTTCTCTTTTTAGGTCCGTAAAATTTGCTTTACTATAATTAGGTATTAAGAGTGAGTTTACTCGTGCTTTTGTTTCAATATTCAAAGCACATCTTATTATGTTGTGGTCGCTGCCTGCAAATGGCTCGCCTACCTCACAGGCAGTTATGAGATGACTATCGGTCGCGAAGATTAAATCAAGAATATTATTTCCGCGTGTCGGCATGGTAACAGTTTGATTAAGACCTCACTGCTACATCAGTACCCCTCACCTGTGGGTCTGGTGACCTGACATCCTGCGCAGTACTGTACACCTGCGGCCTGACCTCACTATCAGGGTGTGGTTTCCTCCCGGCTAAGCCGGAAGCTACCTCACCTCGTTGTTGCACCTGTCTTAGCTCTTTCGATATTTCCTCATCTAAAACTCTGCTTAGCCTCGCCTTGCCCACACAATTTAGATGAAGGCCACCGTTAGCAAACAGGCTTCTGTCATGAATAAAATGATCCCATACGTCCACAAACATGACTCCCTTACTACTACACAAATCCCTGACACGTTCGTTTATCCCCAGCATTCTACTGAGAATGAAGGAGTTAACATCGTAACGAGGGATCAAACCACACACTACAGAACGTCTCCTGCTTTCTTTTAGATTTCCGACAAATTTTCTGTATTTGTCCACAATTTCCTCTGATCTACCTTTCGCTACATTGTTTGTTCCTACCACGTAGACAAACATTGTCTCCTCTGAGGTAGTAGCGACTAAGTCGTCAACCTTCTCAGCTACGTTCTCAATTTTGGTTCCTGGGAAAACAACATGGCGACGCCTCGCTCCCTTCCTACAAAACTCACGGTCCTGTTGTCTTAACTAAGCTGTCCCCGACACGAACGATGCTAGGATCATTCTCAACTTGGTCTCCTAACACCTGGAACCTGTTTCTCGTCACGACCTCACTGTAACTAACATCTGCTGCCACAGCCTTTCCCCCTTTTCTAACAGGCTGGAAGGAATCTAATGTATGATGAGGGGAAAAATTATGAGGGAAAGTGTGATGAATTCTATGAATGCCTTTTGGTGGGTAAGAAGAGGGGAGGAAGAGGAGGAGAATGTGGATGAGGAGGAGCAGGAGGAGATGTACGTATACATGTATGTATGTATATGTGTATACGTGTGTTTATGTTTAAAATAAATAAGGGGAGGAGGAGGAGAAACTGATATAATTAAAGAAAATGATAATGCCTAGAGAGAGAGAGAGAGAGAGAGAGAGAGAGAGAGAGAGAGAGAGAGAGAGAGAGAGAGAGAGAGAGAGAGAGAGAGAGAGAGAGAGATCTCTCTCTCTCTCTCTCTCTCTCTCTCTCTCTCTCTCTCTCTCTCTCTCTCTCTCTCTCTATAATATATATATATATATATATATATATATATATATATATATATATATATATAAATATATATATATATATATATATATATATATATATATATATATATATATATATATATATATATATATATATATATATATATATATATATATATATATATATTTTTTTTTTTTTTTTTAAAACAAAGGAGGCAGCTCAAGGGAACACACAAAAAATACAATAATAAAAAAAGCCCGGTACTCGCTGCTATCAAAAAAATAATCAAATTTTTTTTTTTTTTTTTTTTTACATTGCGGCCTATTGCGCCAGTAGGCTTCTTCCCGGTGGATCCTGATGGTCGGTCCAAGGCTTCTTTCCGGTGGGTCCTGATGGTCGGTCCAGCCCGTTCTGGCGCAGGCGAGTGCCTATAGTGGCACCATCTTGCATTGGCTCATGCTGCCCTCCCAGAGCTCATCTTTGATCCTAGAATCTAGAGTCCGGGTTGATAGGTGGTCTTCTGGACAGCATGTGGGTTGTTTTAAGCCACTCGGCGGCGGCTGAAAAATCCCAGCTTGGTGACACCGGGCGGGGATTGAACTCGCGTCCTCCTGAACACGGGGCCGTTACTTTGACGACTCAGCCACCGCCGAAAGAAAGGTCAATTTCGGGAGGAGAGGTGTCCTGATACCCTCCTCTTGTAAAAGTTCAAGTCGTAGGCAGGAGGATATACAGATGAAGGAAGGTTGTTCCAGAGTGTACCAGCGTGAGAGATGAAAGAGTGAAGATGCTGGTTAACCCTTGCATATGGGGTTTGGACAGTAAACGGTTGAGCATGAGTAGAAAGTCGTTTGCAGAGGGGCCGCGGGAGGGGGGGAGGCATGCAGTTAGCAAGTTCAGAAGAGCAGTCAGCGTGGAAATATCGATAGAAGATAGAAAGAGAGGCAACATCGAGGCGGAATTTAAGAGGAAGAAGGAGGAGAGCTGATGAGACGAAGAGCCTTAGACTCCACTCTGTCCAGAAGAGCTGTGTGAGTGGATCCCCCCCACACGTGAGATGCATACTCCATACGAGGGCGGACAAGGCCCCTGTATATGGATAGCAACTGCGCGGGGGAGAAGAACTGGCGGAGACGATACAGAACGCCCAACCTCGAGGAAGCTGATTTAGCAAGACAGGAGATATGAAATTTCCAGTTGAGCTTTTGAATTAAGGATAGACCGAGGATGTTTATTGTTGAAGAAGGTGACAGCTGCAGGAGTGTTGTCGAAGAATAGGGGATAGGTGTTTGGAAGATTGTGTCGAGTTGATAGATGGAGAAATTGAGTTTTTGAGGCATTGAAGGACACAAGATTCCTTATACCCCAATTGGAAATGATAGCAAGGTCTGAGGTTAAACGTTCTGCAGCCACCAGTCTGGAGTCGTGTACTTCCTGTGTTGATGGTCTTCTATTGAAAGAGGTTGCATAATGCAGAGTGGAGTCGTCGGCGTATGCGTGGACAGGACAGTTTGTTATGGAAAGAAGATCATTGATGAATAACAGGAAGAGAGTGGGTGATAGGACAGAGCCCTGTGGAACGCCACTGTTGATAGGTTTAGGGGAAGAGCAGTGACCGTCTACCACCGCAGAGATAGAACGGCCGGAAAGGAAACTGGAGATAAAGGAACAGAGAGAGGGATAGAATCCGAAAGAGGGCAGTTTAGAAAGCAAAGACTTGTGCCAGACTCTATCGAAGGCATTCGATATGTCTAGCTCTACAGAGAAAGTTTCACCGAAACGGCTAAGAGAGGATGACCAAGTGTCAGTTAAGAGAGCAAAAAGATCGCCAGTAGAACGCCCCTTGCGGAATCCATACTGGCGATCAGATAGAAGGTTAGAAGTGTAAAGGTGCTTTTGAATCTTCCGGTTAAGGATTGATTCAAAAGCTTTAGATAGACAGGAAAGTAAAGCTATAAGACGGTAGTTTGAGGGATTGGAACGGTCACCCTTCTTAGGTACAGGCCGTACAAAGGCATATTTCCAGTAGGAAGGAAAAAATAGATGTTGATAGGCAGAGACGAAAGAGTTTGACCAGGCAGGGTGCCAGCACAGAAGCACAGTTTTTAAGGACAACAGGAGGAACTCCATCAGGTCCATAAGCCTTCTGAGAGTTGAGGCCAGAGAGGGCATAGAAAACATCATTTGGAAGAATCTTAATAACAGGCATAAAGGAGTAAGAGGGGCGATAAGTAGGAGGAATATGCCCAGAGTCTTCCAAGGTGGAGTTCTTACAGAAAGTTTGAGCGAAGAGTTCAGCCTTAGAGACAGATGAGACGGCAGTGCTGCCGTCAGGGTTAAGGAGAGGAGGGAAAGAGGGAGAAGTAAAATTGGAGGAGGTATTTTTGGCTAGATGCCAGAAGTCACGGGAAGAATTAGAAGAAGAAGGTGCTGACATTTTCTATTAATAAAAGAAGTTTTGGTAAATCGGAGAATAGATCTGGCACGATTCCGGGCTGAAATGTAGAGGTCAAAGTTAGTGAGGGTTCTAAGGCTCTGGAACCCTTTGTGAGCTGCCTCTCTATCTTTAATAGCACGAGAACAAGCGTGATTAAACCAAGGCTTTTTAGCGTGAGGAGTAGAGAAAGTACATGGAATGTATGCCTCCATTCCAGAGACAATCACCTCTGTGATGCGCTGAGCACACGCAGAGGGGTCTCTCTCCTGGAAGCAGTAATCATTCCACGGGAAATCGGAAAAGTACATCCTCAGGTCGTCCCACCGAGCTGAAGCAAAATCCCAGAAGCATCGCCTCTTCGGCGGGTCCAGAGGATGTACAGGAGAGATAGGATAGGATACAGAAATAAGGTTGTGATCGGAGGAGCCCAACGGAGAAAACAGTTTGACAGAGTAAGCAGAAGGATTAGAGGTAAGGAAGAGGTCTAGAATGATGGGCCTGTCTCCAAGACGGTCGGGAATACGAGTAGGGTGCTGAACCATATATATATATATATATATATATATATATATATATATATATATATATATATATATATATATATATATATATATATATATATATATATATATAATCTGTATCTTTTTCTCCTCTCTTTCTGTCATCCGTGTCCTTTTCTCTGTATGTTTCTATTTAAATATCACTATCTATCTATTTTTTCTCTCGTAACGATAACGACAACAGAACCATTACTTATAGTTGATCTCTTTTTCGTCTTGTATTGGTCTTGTCTTCGTTATATCATTATTGCTTTACCTTTAATCTAGCAATGCGTTCACCTGTTCCACCTGAGATTGGCAGTGCAGGTGTTTGGTCATTTCCATTCCGATTCAATTTGGTTTCAGTATTACAGTGACGAGAGTTGGGATTCAGCTAGAACAACAACAACAACAGCAACAAAAACCGACACACACACACACACACACATACACATGCACACACGCACACGCACACGCACGCATACACACACAGTTACACAGCGTCCTCGGAACACTATAGGTCGGTCATGCAGTACCGCCTCTCCTTATGTCCCCTTCCCTCCCTTCCTTCTCCTTCTCCTTCCTCATTACATTCTCCCTCCCAAAGGTTTTTGGTCCAAGATTTATGCTTTCTTGTTACCTATGTGTGACCTCTGTGACCGTGACGACTCTCTCTCTCTCTCTCTCTCTCTCTCTCTCTCTCTCTCTCTCTCTCTCTCTCTCTCTCTCTCTCTCTCTCTGTCTCGGTATAGAACATCGTATTACATCGAAACATAATAAAGAATAAAAGATAAATATGGAATAAAGCGAAATGGAAACGGAAGCGTGAGGAAAGTAGAAAAAAAAGAGAGGAAGGAAAGGAAAAATAATAACGTGCTGATAAACGAAAAAAAGAGGAATACAGGGAACGATAAAAAGGGAGGAAAGAGGAAATGGAGTGAAAGGAGAAAGGATACGAAGAGCGTGGAGGAAAAGAGGGGGAAAGAGAAGGGAGCAGATGTAGCAGCAGGACAGAACAGAAAAATCAGAATAGACAGAGACAGACAGCGGACAGACACATAGAGAAACACATATATAGACAGAAAGGCCGAGGTAAATAAACATCTAGAGAGAGGCGGTGGCTGAGCGGATAGCGGGACGGCCCCCCGTTTTCAGGAGGATGCGAGTTCAATCCCCGACCGGTGCCACCAAGCTGGGATTTTTCAGCCGCCGCCGAGTGGTTTAAAACTACCCACATGCTGTCCAGAAGACCACTTATCAACCCAGACTCTAGATTCTAGGATTAAAGATGAGCTCCGGGAGGGCATCATGAGCCAATGCAAGATGGAGCCACTATAAACACTCGCCTGCGCCAGAACGGGCTGGGCCGACCATCAGGCCCCACCGGGAAGAAGCCTTGGACCGACCATCAGGATCCACCGGGAAGAAGCCTACCGGAGCAATAGGGCGCGACGTAAAAAAAAAAAAAAAAAAAAATACATACATACACAGACAGACACATACAGAGAAACACATATACAGACATAAAGGCCAAGGTAAATAAACATCTAGAGAGACACTCATACATACACAGACAGAATCACTATTGAATGAGAGAAAAACATACATCAATCAGCGCTTACGCCGGCTTCAACAGCAAAGCGAGCAACATCAATACCAGTCTGAAGGAAATTTGTGACGAAGAAGGCGTGGCGTTTACAAATGCCTGGCACCACTTCCTTGAGCGCCCAGACTTGTTTTGGAACGATGGACTACACCTGAATGGGGTTTGTTCGGCGCGTTTCGGGAGGCTTCTGGACGAGGCAGTGAAAAGCTTTTCGAAAAGCCTTTCAAAAGACGGCGGGCGAGGATGGGGCAAAGGCAGCCCTTGATCAACCAACTCGTAGCATCGGTGCGACTCACAAGAAACTGTGTAACTAACGACGCCTCCGACAAGCGAACTGGTACAACTCGTCACGGCAAAAACAGGGGTCACATTTCTATCATGTACACAAATGCACGTAGTTTAATACCCCAAAAGGACGATGCTAGGGCGTATATTGCAACAGAGAAACCAGATGTGGTAGCCATCACAGAGACTTGGGCCAACTCCACACATCTAGAATCCGAACTGTCATTCCCTGGGTACGAAAGCTTCCACAAAAGTTGAAAACACAAGAAAGGAGGAGGGGTAGTTTCCTACGTAAAAAGTACACTCTCTGCCATAAAAATAGACAAACAGGACGCAGAGAAATACGATTCTGTCTATGTTGACACAATCACAAATAACAAGAAACTAACACTGACAACAGTATACAGGCCTCCAAAACAACAGGCAGCCGATGACACTGCTCTCTAAGAAGAGATTCACTCTCTAACACGGAGCAAGGAAGCAATTATAATTAGGGACTTGCCCTAACATTGACTGGGGACTGATGACTGGAGATCAAGAAGGTAACAGGCTTATAGAAATGGTGGAGGATTTGTTCCTCACTCAAGTTGTAACTCAACCAACAAGAGAAAACAATCTGCTGGATCTGGTATTAGTAAGCGACCCCGACCTCATTCGCGACTGTATACAGTTAGTGAGAAACTTAATGGTTGCGATCACCACTTAATCCGTTTTAATGTCAACATATGTCACAAACTCGTGGATAATTCGTCAGTGATACCAGATTACAAAAAAAGCAAATTTCAACTTAGCCCGTGCGCTGCTTCCCCCTACGACCTGAGACCAACTTGACATCACCCACAATACAATCAACAACGCATGGAACGTCTTCAAAGATAAGCTGCTGCAGGTAGAGAAGGCTACAGTGCCTACGAAATCCAGGCGAGTAAATGGGGCCGTAGATCCACCGTGGATGACCAGAGAAATAAAAAGGGCAGTAAACCTAAAAAAAAAGGAATTATAATTTGATGAAAGAGGCCGAAGCCCGCACACAGTACCACAACAGCCTCAGAGCTTGTCGCACCCTTATTCGGAGTAGCAAACGCAACTATAAAAAGTAAATAGCGCGCGAAATCAAAACTGACTCCAAGAAATTCTTCACGTACACAAGATCGAAAAAGAAAGTAAAATCCAATATTGGTCCCCTGACAGACGAGACTGGATCTGTAACTCGGGACAGTAAACAGATGGCGAGAGTCCTCAACAGTAACTTCGCATCCGTATTCACTGTCAAGGACATCGAGACCATTCCCGAGGGCCCTGACCCGCCGAGTGAGATCACGCCCCTGGAAATTGACTCAATATGCGACCAAGAAGTGAAAAAGTATTTGGACAAACTCGACACGAACAAGTCAACGGGACCCGACAGTTTGTCCCCGCGGTTACAGAAGAAGGGTCAAACTACCACCTGGGCCATAAAACTACCCCTAGAAATTTCCAAAGTCTTTTCAAATGTGTTTCTTAGAATAAAGGTCAAACTACCACCAGGATCAAAAAACTATCCCTGGATATGGCCAAGACTCTTACGAAAGTCTTATCAAATATGTGCTTTTGGGTGCCGAAATGTCTAAGAATATGACAGTAATATTTGGCACACATATTTGACAAGGCTTTCGTAGGTGTTCTGGGCATTTCCAGTAATAGTTTTATGACCCTCGTGTTAGTCTGACCCTTCTTCTGTACCGTAAACCTAAGGAAAACACTCAGTAAAACCCGACTCATATCCTTTTTGGCCTTTGAAAATAGTTGACGTGACGGCTGGAAGAGTCTGACACTACCAAGCTAAGACATTCCGTACCTCTCGTGCCGGCGTGCAATATTTACACGGAGCCCGTGCAGCAGCGGCGAGACGAGTCGGCTCAGGCACTCTCAGTATACTAGATAAACACTTCTTCCTCTTCCTCGTCGTCGTCCTGGGGTGGCGGTGAATTCTGGGAGGCACACGAACTCTTGCCGTGGCGATGTTCAGTTTCGGCGACACTGGTGGTGGTTGTGGTGGTGGAGGGTTCAGTGGTGTGTGTGTGTGTGTGTGTGTGTGTGTGTGTGTGTGTGTGTGTGTGTGTGTGTGTGTGATAAAGTACAGGTTATGTGATTGGTGGATGGCAGTGGCTGTGATATGTGTGTGTGTGTGTGTGTGTGTGTGTGTGTGTGTGTGTTTCTATCTATCTAGTCATATATATTGTAATACCTCTTTCTCTTTAATATTTTTTTCTATCTATCCATCTAGCTATCAATCTTTTTTCTTTATTTATTTCTGTGTGTGTGTGTGTGTGTGTGTGTGTGTGTGTGTGTGTGTGTGTGTGTGTGTGTGTGTGTGTGTGTGTGTGTGTGTGTGTGTAAAAACGAGAGCGTGTGAAGGAGGGCTTGTCGGTCTTATATCAGGGGGCACCTTAAATTATGGCATTTCAGAGAGCCTCATCCGTCACTCCGGGAAGGCATTTTTCTGATAGCAATGGCCAGACGATGCGAGAGGCGAGAGGCGCGAACTATTATGCTGTACAAATACGGGCAGGAATAACACACACACCGGCTGTCATGCATGCAAAGAGCGCGGGGCTTGCCAAGGGATGAGGCGGATCATTGCCAATTTCCCGACACGTGCAGCCGAGGAGCGGTGATTTAAAGTGCCTTACTGACAACCATATTCTTGAACCTTTCGGCGCCCATGCCCATTTAATAGGGCTTTCGTAGGGTTTGGGGCATTTCCAGGAGTAGTTTAATAACCCTGGTGGTAGTGTGAGGCTTCTTCTGTACCATGAACGTGTTAAAATTCTCATGAAAACCCGATTAATCTACTTTTCGACCTTTGGAAATAGTTAATGTGATAGCTCGAAGGGTCTATACGAACACCAACCTTTTAAAGTACCTTATAGCGACCAGAGTCTTGAACCATCCGGCGTCCATGCACACACATTTGACAAGGCTTTCGTAGGGATTTGTGGACATTTCCAGGGCAGTTTTATGACCCTGGTGGTAGTTTGAGAAA